>NC_053392.1:38577113-38793083 GCF_905171765.1 Bufo bufo | reverse complement strand
AGAGGGATGTAAAAGGCAGTAAAATGTGCTTAAGAGCATGGCAACTGCTCTGCAAACAAATGTGGATAGGGAAATAACTTAAAATAAAATAACTAAAAATTACAAATTATTAACCTGCAACTCAGAGAAGGAGGTGGATATGGAGTCGGAGGTTGAGGAGGCGGTGAATGTGGTGTTGTAGGTGGAGGCAGCAATGGAGGAGGAGGAGGTAGCCAACAATGTTTTTTTTTATTTTTTTATTGGGGTAGGTAGCCCCCAAAATATTGGGACAAATAAAAAAAAAAAGAAAACAAAGAATCATTGCACTTGACTTGAGTACAAGAATGTATGTTTGATGGTGGTATAAATGTCTATTCTGCACAAGGTACGGACAAGTCTTGTGGGATCCAAGCCTGGTTCATTTTAATGAACGTGAGCTTGTCCACATTGGCTGTGGACAGGCAGCTGCGCTTGTCTGTGATGACGCCCCCTGCCGTGCTAAACACACGTTCAGATAATACACTGGCTGCAGAGCAGGCCAGCACCTCCAAGGCGTAAAGGGCAAGCTCAGGCCATGTGCCCAATTTGGAGACCCAGAAGTTGAAGGGGGCAGACCCGTCATTCAGTACGTGTAGGCATGTGAACACATACTGCTCCACCATGTTGGTGAAATGCTGCCTCCTGCTAACACGTTCCATATCAGCTGGTGGTGCTGGTTGTTGTGGCGTGCTGACAAAGCTTTTCCACATGTCGGCCATGCTAACCCTGCCTTCTGAGGTGCTGGCGGTGCCCCAGCTGCGTTGGCGACCTCTTCCTCCGCCTTCGCCTTGTGCTTCCATTGTGCCCCCGCTGTCGCGCATCTTACGATCACGCTCCAGTGACAGAATTAAGGATGGTACGTTGTCCTTGTAACGGGGATCCAGCAGCGTGGCCACCCAGTAATCAGCACAAGTTAGAATGTGGGCAACTCTGCGGTCGTTGAGGAGACACTGCAGCATGTAATCGCTCATGTGTGCAAGGCTGCCCAGAGGCAACGAAAAGCTGTCCTCTGTGGGAAGTGTATCGTCTGTGTCCTCTGTATCCCCCCATCCACGCACCAGTGATGGCCATGAGCTAGTCTGGGTGCCACCCTGCTGTGAATATGGTTCCTCCTCCTGCATCTCCTCCTCCTCATCCTCCACCTCCTCATCCTCCAGAACTGTGCCCTGGCTGGACAATTGTGTACCTTGGGTTTGTGGGTGCAGGAACCCACCCTCGGAGCCACTTGGGAATGACTGGCCGGAAATCCTACAAAATGATCTCTCTTCCTCTTGTGCCACATCCTCACCCATCATTGCCAGAAGCGTTTTTTCAAGGAGGCATAGAAGTGGGATAGTAAAACTGCGAACGGCGTTATCGCCACTGGCCATGTTGGTGGAGTACTCGAAACAGAGCAATAGGGAACACAGGTCTCGCATGGAGGCCCAGTCATTGGTGGTGAAGGGGTGCTGTTCCGCCGAGCGACTCACCCGTGCGTGCTGCAGCTGAAACTCTCCTATCGCCTGCTGCTGCTCGCACAGTCTGGCCAGCATGTGCAAGGTGGAGTTCCACCTTGTGGGCACGTCGCATATGAGGCGGGGAGCGGGAAGGCCGAAGTTACACTGCAGTACTGACAGGCGAGCAGCAGCAGGGTGAGAACACCGAAAGCGTGCACAGACGGCTTGCACTTTATGCAGCAGCTCTGACATGTCGAGGTAATTTTTAAGGAATCTCTGCACCACCAAATTCAGCACATGCGCCAGGCAAGGGATGTGCGTCAAACCGGCTAGTCCCAGAGCTTCTACGAGATTTCGCCCATTATCGCACACCACCAGGCCGGGCTTGAGACTAACTGGCACAAACCACTCATCGTTCTGTTGTTCAAGGCCCGTCCACAGCTCCTGCGCGGTGTGGGGTTTGTCCCCCAAACAGATAAGTTTTAACACTGCCTGCTGTCGTTTACCCCTGGCTGTGCTGAAGTTGGTGGTGGAGGTGTTACGCTGACCGGATGAGGAGCTGGTAGAGGATGAGGAAGCGGAGTAGGGGGAGGAAGCAACAGGAGGCAAACTGAAGTGCCCTGCAATCCTCGGTGGAGGAAGGACATGCGCCAAACTGCAGGTTGTGCTCAGGTTGAGAACGTTTATGCTTCGCTTCAGGCTCTGATTGCACAGCGTGCAAACCACTCGTGTCTTGTTGTCAGCACATTGTCTGAAGAACTGCCACGCCAGGGAACTCTTTGGAGCTGGCTTTGGTGTGCTCGGTCCCTTGCTGCGGTGGGCAGTAGGAGGCGTACTGTCTAGAGGATGGCCGCTCCGCTTTTTCACCCTGCTCCCTCTTCTGCTGTGCTGGTGGCTCTGTGCGACCACCGCCTCTTCCTCCGAACTACATCGGTCACTCGCATGACCTTGATTACCTGTGGGGTCGAGGACCTCATCGTCCTCCACATCATATTCCACCCAGTCTTTACCCCTGACTTCCTTGTCGGTCTGCACGCTTTCGAAAGCCCCAGCAGTTGGCACCTGTGTTTCGTCATCATCCGAGACGTGCTGCGATGGTCCTCCCATGTACTCATCTTGAAAAATAAGTGGTTGGGCATCGGTGCACTCAATCTCTTCCACTTCTGGGGCAGGGCTAGGTGGATGGCCCTGGGAAACCCTGCTAACAGAGTCATCAAAAAGCAGAAGAGACTGCTGCATGACTTGGGGATCAGACTGCTTGGCTGATTCGCAAGGGGGTGAGGTGAAAGACTGATGGACATCGGCTGCAGGTGCCAACTCTGATCTTTCAGCAGGAGACTGGGTGAGAGACAATGTGAAAGAACTGGATCCACTGTCAGCAACCCAATCTACTATCGCCTGTACTTGTTCAGGCCTCACCATTCGTAGAGCAGCATTAGGCCCGACCAAATACCACAGCAGGTTTTGTCGCCTACTCGCACCTGAGGAAGGGGTTTCACTTGTGCGTGTAGCTGGCACAGATCGACCACGTCCTCTCCCTGCAACAGGAGCTCCACCAGCAGCACCACGACCTGGGCCACGTCTCATATTTGACGCTCTCCTCATATTTTTTGAATTTAGGATCTTGCCCTAAATGGGTGTTTAATTAATAGTAAAAAAGAACGACAGTATGTAAAGGGTGTATCTCACACGGCCTGAACCAGACTAGGCCTCAATTAAAGATTTCTTTGCACAAAATGGCTGTATTTCAAATGGCTAATTCAAACCCCTGTATGTAGAGGGTGTATCTCACAGGGCCTGAACCTCTGTAGGCCTGAATTCAATATTGGTGCACCAAATGGTGGTATTTAAAATCTCTGAATGTAACCCAACTGTATTAAGGGTGTATCTCACAATGACATCTGCATCAAAGGCTGAGAACTAAATTTTTGGAGCCCAAATGACTGTTTGTTTAACAACTGAATTTGACAGCAGTATTTAAGCCTGTAATTTCACATGTGTTGATGCTGCAAGGCCTGAAAATAGTGTTTTTTGTCAAATAAGTGTGTTTTTCAAACCCCAGAAAATGATGGGTGTATTTCTAGCTTAAATTGCACACTGACTAATACAGATGTTTTAGATTGCCCAAAAAGTCTTTTTTTTGCTAACAGAATATGAATGCTGTATATATTAAACTTGAATTTAACTAAATTAAATAAATAAAAAGAAATGACGTATGGGTGTTCACTAAGGGGTTAAAGATGAGCGAACCAGTTTGTAACGAACTGGGTTTATTTTTTCTGATGTCAGACGAACCCGAACCTATATGCTAGTTAAATTAAATTAAACGACCCCCCCAAAATTGAATTCCAACTGTGTGAATAAGGACATAAAGTGGAAATAGATGATTGAGGCTTGATGCTAAATATCATGGTATCACTTACAGAGAATTTGGTGCACTACCCAGTGCTTTAGTGTAAATAAATTTAGGCCTCTTGCACACAAACGTGTGCACCCCGTGGCCGTGCTGCGGCCCGCAAATTGCAGGCTGCAATGCACGAACACCCACCGTGGGGCAGCCGCAGTGGATCGCGGACCCATTCACTTTAATGGGTCCGCGATCCGGCCGTTCCGCAAAAAAATTGGACATGTTCTATCTTTTTGCGGAATGGAAGTATGGGACGAAACCCCATGGAAGCACTCCGTAGTGCTTCCATAGGGTTACGTTCCGTGCTTTCGTTACGCACCATTCCGCATCTCCGGATTTGCGGAACCATTGAAGTGAATGGAATGCACAAGGAACGGTGGTCATGTATTGCGGATCCGCAATACGGCCACGGAGCGCACACGTTCATGTGCAATAAGCCTTAGCCCTAATATTCCGTTATCAATCACTGATGTTTTTCTCGCTGCCCTGCGTATTTGATGCAGTTTTTAAAACTTAAACAAATGATGCCCTAAAGTTTTTTAGGTGTTTTCACTTGGAAAATATGAAAGTAATGTCCTTGTCGGTAGCTGCTTTTGAGGTTTGCAGCAGCTACAGTTGCGCTAGGAGACAAAGCCAGCCTCGGCTCCTCACCTCTCACTAGCTGGCTGACAGCATTCCCCGCCTGTCCCTATTCTGCACACACAATTCTTCTTCTTTCTAATTCTAATCTTTCCTTTCAATGTTCCTGGCTGTAGAATTCAAGCTTGATTGTGATTTTTGACTGTCCCTGACTCCCTAAGATTGTATTTCTGGCAGACGCTGTAAGACTCATCCACCCTCATTTACAGCCCAACAGAGGATGACATTCTGCTCATTCTTCTAGGGCACCTCACTGCCTGCTGCAGCACCGATTGGCTTATCTAGGCTGACTGTTGGCCTGTGAGCCAATCAGATCAAGCCTTCCCCCCACTTTCTCTTAGGGTCATGTGAGCACTCTTCTTCTTCCTCCCTAGTGCTTTTTTCTGGCCGACATGTGCAGTAAAATGGTTTCCTCCAAAATGAACCTGAAAAGGTTTTGGTTCGTCTGACATCAGAAAAAATGTACCCAGTTCATTACAAACTTGTTCACTCATCTTTAACCCCTTAGTGACCACCCATATGCCTTTTTACGGTGGTCACTAAGGAGCCTTAGGCTGGGCCTTTTTACGGCGGCCCAGTCTAAGCACTGCATGGGTCCCCCCCACATGAGATCTGCGGCCCTGCTCTAACAGCCCTGACTGGCAGGAGTACTGATCCAGGCTGTTTAACACTTTACATGCCTCTGGCAATGGCGCCCGCCGCATGTAAAATGCTGACAGAGGGAGTGGACTCCCTCTGTCTACCATTGGCACCCCGCAAATGCGATCGTGAGGTGCCAATGTGTGTGAAGGTTGGCAGGGGTCTGATGTAGGCACCAGACCAGCCTTCAGTAATTTCCAGCAGGCTGCGCCTCTCTGGCGCAGCCAGCTTGTCAATGTTAGAATAGCATTGCCATTAAAATGCAATGCACTATAGGGATAGTGCATTGCATTTTAAAAGCAATCAAAATACTGTCTGTTATAGTCCCCTTGTGGTACTATTAAGTGGTGAAAAAAAGAAGAAAAAAAACACATTTAGTAAATAAAAAAATCCATTAAAAAATTTAAATTTTTTTCCCATTGAAAATACGCTTTTCAATGAAAAAAATTGCAAACAAAATCTCCCCCATACACGTATGTTTGGTATTGCCATGTCCGTAACGACCCGGACTGCATAAATATCACATAAATTATCCCCTATGGTAATTTTTATTGCAAAAAAGTAGTAAAACGTTAAAAAAAACTATATGTATTTAGTATCACTGTAATCATATTGACCCATAGAATAAAGATATTATGTTATTTATGCCGAAAAATGAACGCCATAAAATTTAGAACGTAAGCAGTGGCAGTATTGCTATTTTTCCCATGTCCCTCCCATAAACAGTTATGTGTACCCCAAAATGGCGCCATTAAAAACTACAACTTGTCCCTCAAAAAACAAGCCCTCATAAATCTATATAGATGGAAAAATAAAAAAGTTATAGCTTTTGGAACGCGACGATGAAACAAGGAAGAAAAACGCTTGGTCAGTAAGGCCCAAAACAGGCTGGTCACTAATGGGTTAATCCTCATAGCTTCAATAATATTAAAAAGAACAAGTCAAATGACGATATTTACTTGTACATATACAGGAACACCAGGGCTGGGTTTTGCATTAGAATTTGAATAATATTTTTTAGCCATGAAAGGCAGAAATAAAAAGCATATTGAATAAATTAGCAAAATCCTGTCTCGCCACCTCATCAGAATAGATCGACCACAAGTCTGTGTAGAGACTCCACATCCATCGAGGGGAACAAAAATGCACAGTATTGGAGGTTCTTCTTACTGCATTTTGCCTTGTTGAACTGCTGATTCATTCATTCATTGCAGCTATTAAAGTTACGGTTGAGCACTGAAGATCGCTGGCCACTCTCGACCTTATTATCAGTGCTCTCTGAATGGCAAGGTTTCTCTTTCTGCCTTGAAGTCTATTCTACTTGACCTTCATAATTAGAGATAAGCGAATCTAAGTTGATGAAGTGGAATTCAATCCAAATTTCAGGAAAAATTTGATTCGCACCGAATCCGAATTTCTTCACGCTTCATGGTAATGAATCACATTTTTATCTAAAATAGCTGCTACATGTGTGAGGACATGGAGCAAGTAACTCTGGGAAGGTGGGATCACCCAAAATGCCATGCATGCAGCCAATCAGCAGCCAGCCAGCTCTGTGATGTCACAGCCTCTTAAAATAGCCTCAGCCATCTTGGATTTTCCAGTGTACTTAGTGCAGGGAGAGACATCAGCAGGTGCTAGAGACAGTGCTAAAAAAAACGATTTACAAGTCCAGGAAAAAATTATTCAAGGTGTAGGGAAAGGATAGGGAGGAATCATTCCAGAGCATTTATGTAGAACAGGGTTTAGTAGGGGAGGTTACAGCCTGGGTAATAGGAACAATCCTATTTCACCTTGCTGCACTGACTGGGGACCAAATTGCCATTATACAGCTCTATAATTCCAGCAAACCGTTCTTGTTATTAGGGTGCAAGTGCTGTGTGATACAGCCATTACCAGGGTTTATTACAAGGAAATATTTCTACGTGTTATTTGCCCTTGTGCGGTGCAGTTATATGTTGTAAAGCATTTTTGGCTTGTATTAGTGGGAAAAAAAAGGGCTTATTAGACGTTGTGTAGTGACGTGTGAAAATATATATATTTGCCGTTCAGCGGTGCAGTTATTGTTTTAAAGACTTTTGTGGCGTGTATAAGTGGAAAAAAATAAGGGCTTGTTTGCCAGTCAGCGGTGCAGTTATATGTTCTAAAGCCCTTTTTGGAGTGTAGTAGTGGCAAAAGTAAGAAATATTTGCCGTTCAGCGGTGCAGTCATATGTTTTAAAGCCTTCTGTGGCATGTGTAAGGGGAAACAAATAAGGGCCTATTTGCCGTTCAGCAGTGCAGTTATATGCTCTAAAGCCCTTTTTGCCGTGTATTAGTGGTAAAAGTAAAATATATTTGCCGTTCAGCGGCGGCTCAACAGACAGAATACATTTTTTGTGTGCTATTGTTCTGACAGATCAGAGGAAGGGCAAAATAATCAGTGACCTCAACACACATTTACCACTGACACCCTCTCTACTCTGTTGGGGGGCTCTTCTTGTATAAGTGTTTAATAGAATAGGTTCTGTAGACATCTATGTGGAATAAGCTGCCGATGGTGTAAAAGGAGTCTGCAAAAAAAGGGGGTTAGTCAGCACCTCCCAGTGCGCACCTGCGCACTGGGAGGTGCTGACTAACCCCCTTTTTTTGCAGATTTACAATGCTGGAGATGTGGCACTCCAGCGAGTCGTGCACTCCTGATTAGCCTGTCTGCCCCATAGGTTGATTTTAATTAGTCTCAGTATAAAGCTGTAGCTGCTCTCACTAGATTCATTGGAAGCTGTCTAGCACAAGGAAAGGTATAGAGTGGGCTCGGCATGCATGTTGGTACCTGCATCCCTTGTAATGGAGGCCATTATGGTACCAAAAATGGTTAAAAGCAGAGTGGATCCAGCATGCATGTGGATCCAACACTCCCTGAACTTTATGGCGGCCATTATGGTGCATAACAGGTAGTATTTAGTGTTAGGACCCGTCTAACAGAGATCGCCTTGACGTTCGGCAGACGGGCTCAGATGGTTTTGTACAAAATGCATTGGCCAAGCATCTCACTTTATAAATAAGCGTAGCATTAGCACTATAATTTTTTGCATTATTGTACTTTATCTGATTTGCAGGGTGCTGCTGCATTGTTTCTTTTTTTCCTCTAGGTGTAAAAGGAGTGCTCTTCTTCTTGGTGCTAACATCAACCTGTAAGGCTGAGTTCATACTTGAGTTATTTGATCAGTTTTGGCCCATGACTGCCCAAATAAGTGAAGTGTGCAGTAATTCTAAGAGCGACGCCTGTCATCTGCATGTCATATTATTTCACTACCACAGCAGACTCCCTATGCATGTAACTGCAAGGCACAGTGTTCTACACCACTATAAAGGCTCTCTTCAGCCAAAAAATAGCAGTTTTTAAACACGGATCAAAGCAAATTTTTTCAATAAATTCGGCAATCCGGCCAAATCAAATTTTGGAAAAATTCGCTCATCTCTATTCATAATATTCTTGAAAGTTTTTCAATGTTTATCTTGTCTCTGAAGGTCTCTATTTTCTAACTTCCCCAATCTCTTCCTCCAATATCTGCAGGCCAAACCACTGTATTACAGAGTCTACCAACTAAAAGTTGCCTGGTCCATTGGGTGCTGCATGCACCCTTTATAAAGCTCAGTAAGTCAGCACTTGCCCTCATGATCAGCAGCAATCACAACTAGAGTTGAGCGAACCCGAACTGTAAAGTTCGGGTTCGTACCGAACTTTAGGTTTTTCGGCACCCGGACCCGAACCCGAACATTTACGTAAAAGTTTGGGTTCGGGTTTGGGTTCGGTGTTCGGCGCTTTCTTGGCGCTTTTTCAAAGGTTGCACAGCAGCCAATCAACAAGCGTCATACTACTTGCCCCAAAAGGCCATCACAGCCATGCCTACTATTGGCATGGCTGTGATTGGCCAACTGCAGCATGTGACCCAGCCTCTATTTAAACTGGAGTCACGTAGCGCCGCCCGTCACTCTGCTTGGATTAGTGTAGGGAGAGGCTGCAGCTGCTGTGAGGGAGAGATCAGGGAGAAATCTTATCAAGAACTTCTTTTTTACTCAGCGATCTACAGCAAATGTGTTTTGTGGGTGCAGTGCACAATTTTTTTAAGCCTGACCTGAGGCAACTACTGCTGAAAACGAACTATTTTTTACTTCAGTTTGTCAATGTCAATACATAATCGGCAGCCTTTTTATGCAACGATAGTGCACCAGCACAGGATATCTGCATGTCTGCAAGTCCAGAAATACAGCTTTTTGCTTACTGGGGTTAAAAAAAAATCTGTTTCATATAGTGCATATCTAGGATTAGACGTGCATAAGTGAGTCACATTTAGGCCAGAAATACAGCTTTTTGCTTACTGGGGTTAAAAAAAAATCTGTTTCATATAGTGCATATCTAGGATTAGACGTGCATAAGTGAGTGTCACATTTAGGCCAGAAATACAGCTTTTTGCCTACTGTGGTGAAAAAAACCCACATCTGTTTCATATAGTGCACATCTAGGATTAGACGTGCATACGTGAGTGTCACATTTAGGCCAGAAATACAGCTTTTTGCTTACTGGAGTGAAAAAAAAAACACCTGTTTCATATAGTGCACATCTAGGATTAGACGTGCATAAGTGAGTGTCATATTTAGGCCAGAAATACAGCTTTTTGCTTACTGAGGTGAAAAAACCCTCTGAAATACTGCACATCTGGGATTAGACATGCATAAGTGACTGTGAAATTTAGGCCACAAATACGGCTTTCTCATACTGGGGCATACTGGGGTGAAAAAAAACCCATCTGTTTCATATAGTGCACATCTAGGATTAGACGTGCATAAGTGAGTGTCACATTTAGGCCAGAAATGCAGCTTTTTGCCTACTGTGGTGAAAAAAAAACATCTGTTTCATATAGTGCACATCTAGGATTAGACGTGCATAAGTGAGTGTCACATTTAGGCCAGAAATACAACTTTGTGCTTACTGGGGTAAAAAAAAAAACTCTGATATAATGCACATCTGGGATTACACGTGCATAAGTGACTGTCACATTTAGGCCAGAAATACGGCTTTGTGCTTACTGGGGTGAAAAAACTCTCTGATATACTGCATATCTGGGATTAGATGTGCATAAGTGAGTGTCACATTTTGGCCACAAATACGGCTTTGTGCTTACTGGGGTGAAAACCCTCTGATATACTTCACATCTGGGATTAGACATGCATAAGTGAGTGTCACATTTACAGTGGGATGCGAAAGTTTGGGCAACCTTGTTAATCGTCATGATTTTCCTGTATAAATCGTTGGTTGTTCCGATAAAAAATGTCAGTTAAATATATCATATAGGAGACACACACAGTGATATTTGAGAAGTAAAATGAAGTTTATTGGATTTAAACAAAATTAGGCAGGTGCATAAATTTGGGCACCACAAAAAATAAATGAAATCAATATTTAGTAGATCCTCCTTTTGCAGAAATTACAGCCTCTAAACGCTTCCTGTAGGTTCCAATGAGAGTCTGGATTCTGGTTGAAGGTATTTTGGACCATTCCTCTTTACAAAACATCTTTAGTTCAGGTTTGATAGCTTCCGAGCATGGACAGCTCTCTTTAAGTCACACCACAGATTTTTAATTATATTCAGGTCTGGGGACGGAGATGGCCATTCCAGAACGTTGTACTTGTTCCTCTGCATAGACGTGCTTAAGTTTCTGTGAAATTTAGACCACAAATACCGCTGTCATATAGAGTTTAAAATTTTTTTTTAGTGCAATACCCTACATCAGGGTTTTTATTGGCGGTTAATTATTTTTAACAGACTTAACCACTTTTTACTTTGCTTTGTGAACGCTAACTATGAGGCAAACATCGAATAAGGGACGCGGTCATGGTCGTGGTGTTGGTAGAGCCTCTGGTGCAGGGAGAGGACATGGCCGTTCTGCCAAAATAGGTTTTTAGGCGCTGGGTGACAGGCTCAACTTGCCCCTGATGTAGTATATGGCCAAAAAATAACCATACTATTGATGGTTAAATGTACTTGGTGGTAGCTTGTGCTGGCGCACCAAAAGCCACAAAATGGCCGCCGATCACCCCAGAAAAAAGTGACTGAAAAACGCTCTGGGCAGCCTAAAAACACTGAGCAATTGAATAGCAGCAGTTCTATGATCCACAGCTGGAGATCGATCACAGAATGAAGTCTTTTGGAGGAGTTAATCACTGCCTAATCTCACCCTAACGTCGCAGCTGCAACCTCTCCCTACGCTTGTATCAGCAGAGTGACGTGCAGCGCTACGTGACCCAAGCTTATATAGAGGCTGGGTCACATGCTGCACTGGCCAATCACAGCCATGCCAATAGTAGGCAAGGCTGTGATGGCCTCTTGGGGCAAGTAGTATGACGCTTGTTAATTCGCTGCTTTGCAGCCTTTCAAAAAGCGCCAAGAAAGCGCCGAACACCGAACCCGAACCCAGACTTTTATGAAAATGTTCGGGTTTGGGTCCGTGTCACGGACACCCCAAAATTCGATACGAACCCGAACTATACAGTTCTGGTTCGCTCATCCCTAGTTATGTTATTATCATTGTAATTATTTATGTTGTTTATGTTATTTATATTATTTAATAAAAGACGGCTGCTGTGGCCGATTTAAATCGAACAGTGGCTGTGTGTGGTTATTGGGGATGGTGAAAGGGTTGTATGGGTTAGTTAACGGATGTTTGGGTGCCCGAGCTTAACCTATAACCCTACTCATGCTCTTAAGCACATTTTGCTACCTTTTGCAGCCCTTTTTGCTCTTTTAATTACATTTTTACAGCCATTTTAGTGCTCAAAAGTTCGGGTCCCCATTGACTTCAATGAGGTTTGGGTTCGGGGTCAAGTTCGGGTCCCGAACCCAAATTTTTTTTTCAAGTTCGGCCGAACCTGCCGAACCCGAACATCCAGGTGTCCGCTCAACTCTATTTGGGTTATTAATATATTGATAGAGGTCCTCAGCTTCTTAGGATCCGGAGAACTCCTTTTCTTTTTTTTTCTGTGGGGTGACCGTCACAGTGTATGTTACATTTGTGCCCCGTGTGTTGTAGGATGATCTTTGGTCTTGCATCATTAACTCTGTTGAGGTGACAGATTGTATAAGTAATATTCACTTTGAGGTTTCTATGCTGGACAGTTCAGTAAAGCAATAGTCTTTTAATAGTTATGTTGGTTTCTTGTTTTCACTTGTCTAGGCATTGAAGACATATACTGTATTGTGGTACATTATGTCCAAGTCAGTAGTTGAAATGCTTGCTTCTGGGGATATTTTGCTGTGCGTTTCAGCAGTTTTGATGGTTTGCTTCGTGTACAGTCACTGTTGTGAAATGGTAATCTGTACTTTGGCGGTGTATGCGCCTCTTTATTTCACTGCTGCTTTGGATATGTGGATAGTTAGATGCAGTTATACAGTTCAGTATAGAGGGTTTATTCAAATCTTTGCGTATTTCTTGTTATCTATATGGTCGTCTTGAGTGACAGGTATTGTATTATGCTGGAGTCGTGCCTTGGAAGTTGCGCTAGTTTCTGCTGTAATGTGATTCACACTGAACAGGTCAGCAGTTGCGCCTATTTTGCTTTGGCTGTTCACTCACTTGATAATGAAGCTACCCGGCTCTATGAGTTTTCAGTAGCAGTTGTTCTTTTACACCGCGCAGGAACGCTGCTTTAAAGAGGTGTCTTCTTATTAAACATGCGGTTGTCTTAAGAGACAGATGTTATGGGTTTTTGTGGCTGTATCTTTAAGACAGCGCTGACTTAGTTTTGATATGTCTCACAGTGAACAGGTTAGCGGCTGTATATATTTTGCACAGGCCGACCTGATACAGCGGTTCTAATCGCTCATGTCAGAGAGAGTCGCTGCTGTGAAGCAGTGTCCTTTAAGATGGCGGCCGTTCGCGCCGCTTCACTCTCACTTCCGGTCTCGGACGTGTATTTTTACATAGTTGTACTGTTTAATAAATGTCCCCTTATTATATTTAAAGTTATTCCTTACTTTGAGGGCAAGAAATTGTGCTTGGCAGGCAACTCACTGTCAGCTTGTTCCCCAGACTATGCTCTTTCTTTCTCAGCCCTTCTCAAGTCGATTTTTTCTGGGCAATTGTAGCTTTGTGGGTGGCTTTGCAGCAGTCTGCTAGGAGCTCCTCAGACCTGCATCCACTCTCCTTGAGCGCAGCTGTTTTATATCTCTACATGAACAAGTATACTGATGTTAACTTTTTGATAACGCTTCATACAGAAATTAGCCTATCACAAAAGGCTAATATGGTAAAATACTTGGGTGCTGTAGAGTACCTCAATTAAATACTACAAAGTCAACTCCCTAACTAAAAGGAACACTGTCTGTAACACACATATAAATTATTATTTGTATTAATTAGTAGTGGTAGTAGTAGTATAATTATGATTTTATATATGTTAAATGCCATTAGTGGTGAGGTAATGTCACCGCCAGCTCTGTGAGAAGATCTGGCAGACGTTCTTCTGTAGCTCTTGCATGATGTTCTTTGTTTTGGTTTCACTTTCTCATCTCCTTTCCTTCTCTCAGCTGTCACTTATTTGCACTGATTGTCTCCCTTTATATTCCCTCCCATACTGCCTCCCTTTGCGGTTTATACTTCTTCCTGGATTGTGTTCACTGCTGGAGGCTGCTTCTCCTGATTCCTCAGATAAGTCTCCTTTATTTGTGTTTCTTGCTGGCTTGATTGTAGGTGACCCTGACTCCGTCCGTATTAAGTGCAGGGAGCCGGTGGTCGTGTCCCCTCACTATTATAGGGTTTTCAGGTGTCACATAGTATAAGGTACGAGGGCATGCAATCGTCTACCATAAAGATCTTTGCATGGGCATAACAGTCAGGGAGAGCTCTAGGGGTTTTATAGGGCTCACCCATATGCTCCTTAGTTTGGGATCAAGCCAGTCGGATGTTTATTTATAAGTTCCAGCTTTCTGCAACACCATCCGTGACAGGTAAAGATCCAGAACATTTCTGTACAGATGTCTTTTTGCAAATATTTGCATATTCCGACAATGTTCCTATTTTTTGATGTGTCAAGTGTAACATATATTAAAACAAAACTATATTTGTGATTTGTAGCTGAGTATACAAATAGCATGCAAACTAACCTCTGTCTATTACACCCTGGTGTCAGATGAAGCCATGATAGATACAGTCTTACTTCTGTGATTCACATGGGAGGTCTGGTGTTGGCTGATTACAGAGAATCCTAGATTTCAGACAATCAGAACACAATCCTTGAACACAAGATGCTTCCTGAAAAAATAGCTCTTCTGTCTATTTCTATCCTTATAGTCATCATTGGTTTTTTGCTAAATGGATTTATTGTTACGGTGAACTTGTTTAAGTGCATCAAATTTCAAACTCTTGAAACCATCAATGTTCTTATTACTGGTTTGGGACTGGTGAGGTTCATACTTCTAAGTATACATATGAAACATATTTGTTTTTTAATGTTTGGTTGGTCTCTGTTCCAAATTGATGAATATTTAGGGACTTTAATAGTATGTGTGATCTTCTGCAGTTTTTGGTGGGGCTCGGTGCTTTGTGTCTTCTACTGTGTGAAAATCTCAAACTACAGCAACAGACTCTTTATGAGACTCAAGATGAACATCTCCAAGATGGTCACTTGGCTGCTTCTCATCTCATTGGTCATCTCCTTTCTTTTCAGTTTGCCTTATAGTTGGTCTGTAACTTGTATACACGTTGTTAATGGCACCAACAATGGAAACAAGGTAAAGAAAGTAAATATTGTCCGTCTGTTCATCATTATTTTTGCCGGCTCCATCATACCATTCATGGTATTTTGTGTCTCCGTTTATCTTATCATTGTGTCACTCCTGAGACACACCACAAAAATGAGCAGCAGAGATTCCGGCTTCAGCATCGCTCAACGAGATATTCACCTCTGTGTCATTTGGAACATGATCTCATTCTTATTGTTTTATGCCTTGTATTTTGCATCTTTCGTCTTGGTAATTCTTACTATGAACTTTGAGAATCCAATATTTACTTTAGTATGTTATATTTTCATTGCTGCCTACCCAAGTCTACACTCTATTTCTTTAATTTTCAGCAACCGAGAGCTTAAACGCGCCTTTTTTATTGTCTTTTCTTTTAATTGGTTAGGAAATATAAGGCAAGAGACCTCTTAATTTAACCCATTGTTTCCACTTTAGTCATTGACAGTATGGAAAGAAAACCAGATAATTATTTCTTACAATTTATTTTACTGCCAAGTTCAAATTACATTTTGATGTCTAATTCTGAATATCATTTAATTACAAAAAATGCTGAGAAGTATGTGGAAGACAAACAAATTAAAACCATTGAAGAGATACAAAATGTAGAAAATATGCAAAAAAAAAGGATTTTCTGTTTATATGCTCTCTTGTTTAAAACTGTTGTGTATTAACCTGTCAGACTATTGATCAAACAAGCTGCAACAGAATTAGAGAAATGTGGAGAAACAGTTGATGGCAACATTTGAAAGTGAAAATTAAGTGAATTGTTTAAACATAGTTTAAAATTAAAATGTGCAAAAAAAGTATCTCTGGTTGCAGTTTATATTAAGTGACATTCTTCATTACAGGACTAATAGACATTTCAACATCTTTGGTTTTACTATGTTAATATATATAAAACAAGTGATATTTTCTTAAAGTCAGGTTTTATAGATTTCCTAATGTATTCACTACATATTTCGTGATATTATTTTACTTTGAAATGGTAGCATGCATGTCCATATATTATGTCATGTTTTCTTAATAAATCTTCCAACATTCCTTCTTTGGTTTATTAAAAAAAATATATAAATATTGACACAGTCATAGGTGACAGAGAAGATGTGGTTTATCTACTCAATGACCCGAGGATCATGGATGATCATTACACACAAAAGCAGAATAATAAAAGCTCAGGGTGTATTAAAGCCTACACTTTAGTTGGCCATCATAGCCAAACATCACCCTCTTTAGTGTAGAGATCCGTATGTTGGATTGCAAACTAAACTACCCGATGACCACAGATGCATGGCTCACTAGATTGGCCATAATAGCATTTCTTCTGCCAATTAACACACCATAACACACTGGCTTTGGCTGAAAATCGGCTGTGTTTAGCCCTGGTATGTCAGCATTCAGCATCACAGCTTCTCACAACTTTCCTATCATCTAAGTATCCAGGCCTCATATTTACTGCCTATGTCAACGTTCCATTCTCCATTCCCTGCGTCTTTATTGCCTGCTTGTTTGCTCTGACTATTCACCCTTGTATCCAGCTGTTCTTTGATTAGTCCCTGATTAAGGGAAATACAGCCCCTCCTCTATTGTTCACACCTAGAAGTGTAAATGTAAGGCTTTGGCTCTTCTGAAACATTGGTCTTCATCCAAAATGCTAACTTTCTAAGTGCACAAAATCAACTTATACCAGAATTGTAACTAATGAAATATTCACTGCAAACAATATTTCTGCTTTCCACATCTATCAATCCTATTTTCCTGCACTGCCAAAAACACCCTCAAACCCCTGCACCCAGCAAGGAACTTCTTATCTCTCCCTCCATCTGACCTCCTGCTCAGATCTGTTCCTTAACATAAAACCTTCCTCTCCTGAGGGAATTTTAAGAATGAAAGAGACAGAAACATAGAAACATAGAATGTGTCGGCAGATAAGAACCATTCGGCCCATCTAGTCTGCCCAATATACTGAATCCTATGGATAGCCCCTGGCCCTATCTTATATGAAGGATAGCCTTATGCCTATCCCATGCATGCTTAAACCCCTTCACTGTATTTGCAGCTACCACTTCTGCAGGAAGGCTATTCCATGCATCCACTACTCTCTCAGTAAAGTAATACTTCCTGATATTACTTTTAAACCTTTGCCCCTCTAATTTAAAACTGTGTCCTCTTGTAGCAGTTTTTCTTCTTTTAAATATGCTCTCCTCCTTTACCGAGTTGATTCCCTTTATGTATTTAAAAGTTTCTATCATATCCCCTCTGTCTCTTCTTTCTTCCAGGCTATACATGTTAAGGTCCTTTAATCTTTCCTGGTAAGTTTTATCCTGCAATCCATGTACTAGTTTAGTAGCTCTTCTCTGAACTCTCTCTAGAGTATCTATATCCTTCTGGAGATATGGCCTCCAGTACTGCGCACAATACTCCAAGTGAGGTCTCACCAGTGTGCTGTACAGCGGCATAAGCACCTCCCTCTTTCTACTGCTTATACCTCTCCCTATACATCCAAGCATTCTGCTGGCATTTCCTGCTGCTCTATGACATTGTCTGCCTACCTTTAAGTCTTCTGAAATAAAGGGGGAATTAGATACACAGCTCAGCAGACAGTATCACACATAATAGGATTAGATACACAGCTCAGCAGACAGTATCACACATAATAGGATTAGATACATAGCGCAGCAGACAGTATCACACATGATAGGATTAGATACATAGCTCAGCAGACAGTATCACACATGATAGGATTAGATACACAGCTTAGCAGACAGTATCACACATGGTAGGATTAGATACACAGCTCAGCAGACAGTATCACACATGATAGGATTAGATACACAGCTCAGCAGACAGTATCACACATGATAGGATTAGATACACAGCTCAGCAGACAGTATCACACATGATAGGATTAGATACACAGCTCAGCAGACAGTATCACACATAATAGGATTAGATACATAGCTCAGCAGACAGTATCACACATGATAGGATTAGATACATAGCTCAGCAGACAGTATCACACATGATAGGATTAGATACACAGCTTAGCAGACAGCATCACACATGGTAGGATTAGATACACAGCTCAGCAGACAGTATCACACATGATAGGATTAGATACACAGCTCAGCAGACAGTATCACACATAATAGGATTAGATACATAGCTCAGCAGACAGTATCACACATGATAGGATTAGATACATAGCTCAGCAGACAGTATCACACATGATATGATTAGATACACAGCTCAGCAGACAGTATCACACATGATAGGATTAGATACACAGCTCAGCAGACAGTATCACACATAATAGGATTAGATACATAGCTCAGCAGACAGTATCACACATGATAGGATTAGATACATAGCTCAGCAGACAGTATCACATGTGATAGGATTAGATACACAGCTCAGCAGACAGTATCACACATAATAGGATTAGATACATAGCTCAGCAGACAGTATCACACATGATAGGATTAGATACATAGCTCAGCAGACAGTATCACACATGATATGATTAGATACACAGCTCAGCAGACAGTATCACACATGATAGGATTAGATACACAGCTCAGCAGACAGTATCACACATAATAGGATTAGATACATAGCTCAGCAGACAGTATCACACATGATAGGATTAGATACATAGCTCAGCAGACAGTATCACACATGATAGGATTAGATACACAGCTCAGCAGACAGTATCACACATGATAGGATTAGATACACAGCTCAGCAGACAGTATCACACAGGATAGGATTAGATACACAGCTCAGCAGGCAGTATCACACATGATAGGATTAGATACACAGCTCAGCAGACAGTATCACACATGATAGGATTAGATACACAGCTCAGCAGACAGTATCACACATAATAGGATTAGATACATAGCTCAGCAGACAGTATCACACATGATAGGATTAGATACACAGCTCAGCAGACAGTATCACACAGGATAGGATTAGATACATAGCTCAGCAGACTGTATCACACATGATAGGATTAGATACATAGCTCAGCAGACGGTATCACACATGATAGGATTAGATATGTATGCGTATCCCGATGCCGTCCATTCTTCTTGCAAGCCCCATTCACTTCTATAGGGCTAGAGCTCCATGAAACACGCACAATATAGACGAGAGTTTCCTGAAAGCAGAGATGATGAGTGACGCTGATGAATACATAACATTGAAAAGAGTTGTCAGGAGTCAGTCTGGAGATGACACATTCACGCATTTTTGGGTCACCCGTACTTCCTAATAGATTGTAAGCTCTTGCGAGCAGGGGCCTCACTCCTAGTGTTTTAGTTCCATATTAGCTGGTAACTTTGTGATATCTTTTGTTTTGTACATGGACCCTCTGAATTGTAAAGTGCTGAGGAATATGGTGGTGCTATATAGATAATAATATCAAAAATATCAAAAATAATATAATAATAATAATAATTATTATTATTATTATTCACCACACACATCACATCCGGACAGAAAACTCACTTCTGTGAAAGAAGAGAATGGGGGGACTGAAATACAGCAGCACCTCCCCCACCTCTCTTATCTCAGCAGTGGCCGCTCAGGAGTGTATGTACACAAAGCAGAGCTCCTTATCTCTGTATCTGTATCACATTCTATACAGATACATAAAATAGCTTCATAGCTAGTATCACACCTGCTAGGATTAGATACACAGCTGAGCAGACTATCAGGGGCGTAACTAGAAGTGACTGGGCCCCACAGCAAATATTTGTAAGGGCCCCTCTAGCGCTTCGCACCTCCCTCCTCCTGTGTAAACCCCACTCCTTTGGCACAGTGTAGCGGTATACTGTATATTGTGTGGCACAGTGTAGCGGTATACTGTATATTGTGGGGCACAGTGGATGCTATAAGTGTATAACATAAACATATTTCACATCAAAACTTACAGTTACTTGGCCCTTGGGGATCTCGGACACCACTTCAACACTTTGGCCGGGGGCTCGGCGGAGCTGATGTGCTTTATCCTAATGAGAAAGATTTCATAATAAGGATTTTGAGAAGGGGCAGAGGGATAGCAGAGCAGGGGGAGGCTGGTGCTGCTACTAGGGGGTCATACCATGGGGGAGTAATAAAGCCCACCATAATGCCCCCCCCCCAGTAGTAATAATTCTCGTTATAATGTGACAGTGCAAAAATACCCCCTTGTAATGCCCCCAGTTGAGCTAATGTCCCCATAGTGCCCCCATAGTGCCCCCATAATGTCCCAGTATAAAATAACCCTATATAGTGCCCCTAGTAAATTCCCCCATAGTGCTTCTCTCCCCCCTTCCTGCTAGTGCCCCCCATAATGTACCAGTTTAAAATGCCCCATATATAGTGAAACAGTAGATGCCCCTCAGTGTCCGGCCTCTGATAGGCTGCCTGCCTAGTGTCCCCCATAATGCCCCCCAATAATGTGCCAGTCAGTGTCCCCATAGATGCCCCCCCGGCATGTGCGAGTATCAAGTGCCTCCCCCCCCCACATGTCCCAGTATCATCGTGCCATCTCCCCCCCCAATGTCCCAGTATCATAGTGCCATCCCCCCCACAAAAAAGTGCCAGTATGAAGTGCCTCTCTCCCTCCCCCCCCATGTGCCAGTAGCAGGTGCCAACCCCCCCTCCCCTCCAGGTGCCAGTATCAGGTGCCAACCCCCCCCCCCCCCCCATGTGCCAGTATCAGGTGCCTCTTTCCCCCCATGTGCCAGTATCAGGTGACAACCCCCCCCAGGTGCCAGTATCAGGTGCCTCCCCCCATGTGCCAGTATCAGGTGCCTCTCCCCCCCATGTGCCAGTATCAGGTGCCTCTCTCCCTCCCATGTGCCAGTATCAAGTGACAACCCCCCCTCCCCCCCAGATGCCAGTATCAGGTGCCTCCCCCCATGTGCCAGTTTCAGGTGCCTCCCCCCCATGTGCCAGTATCAGGTGCCAACCCCCCTCCCCCCCATGTGCCAGTATCAGGTGCCTCTCTCCCCCCCATGTGCCAGTATCAGGTGCCAACCCCCCCTCCCCCCCAGGTGCCAGTATCAGGTGCCTCCCCCCATGTGCCAGTATCAGGTGCCTCTCTCCCCCCCATGTGCCAGTATCAGGTGCCAACCCCCCTCCCCCCAGGTGCCAGTATCAGGTGCCTCCCCCCATGTGCCAGTATCAGGTGCCAACCCCCCCCTCCCCCCATGTGCCAGTATCAAGTGCCCCCCGCTCCCCCCATGGCAGTAACAGTCGGGTATTAAAAAAAATAAACACTTCTACTTACCTCCATGTCAGCGATGCGATGCAGCCTCTTCCTGTGTCCCGCCCTGTATTGTGTGCCGCCCTGTATGTCCATATATGGAGTCAGTGCTTGTATTTCAGAAAAGTTTCTGCTGGGATTTGAACCCACGACCTTCTGTATCAGAGGCAAAGCATTTAACCACAAGACCATAACAGCTGCCTTGCTGCTGACAGAAAAAAATATGAGACTTCTACTGTTATGGGTTACGACTAAGGGTACTCACCCGAAACGCGTCAATTCTGCCGTGCAACTGATGGTCATGTCTGTTGATGTCCATAACCAATAAAGAAGAGCTGAAAGAGGATATTATTTGTCTCCGGGACCCTTCCTTTTCTATTTTCTGCCTGCCACGGGAACACTTCCCTAGGGCCTCTGGAGCCGGGATTACATGCAGACCAGTTAGGTGAGCTGGAATATTTTTTCCTATTCTACTGTTATAGCTGGCTAAGTGTACATCTATACACATGACAGCTGCTCATATATAGAGATATAGCAGAGCTGAGTGTGCTGGGACAGCTGTCATATAGAGATATAGCAGTGCTGGGTGTGTTGGGGCAGCTGTCATGTGTATAGATGTACACTTAGCCAGCTATAACAGTAGAAGTCTCATATTTTTTCAATCAGTTGTATTGCAGCCTTTATGGTTGTGAGAGTAAATGCTTTGCCACTGATACATTGGAGGTTGTGGGTTCGAATCCCAGACACATCAGAAGACTTTAGGAGACAGTAAGATTAGATCACATTAGCGAGGGGGCCTGGTCAGCTGCTGTGAAGGGGCCCTGAACATTAAGACATCGATATTTAACTAACTTGAAAATAAACTGTCACACACACCCCCTTGGCAGCCCGGGCCCCGAAGCAGCTGCTTCCCCGATAGTTACGCCACTGCAGACTATATTACACATGATAGAATTAGATACACAGCTCAGCACACTCCTCTCCTGAAATACACTGTGCTGCTGGGGACTCTGCTCCTTCCAGTATGTAACTCTCACTCTGTGACCTCCACAAGATCAGCACACTCCTCTCCTGAAATACACTGTGCTGCTGGGGACTCTGCTCCTTCCAGTATGTAACTCTCAGCCTGTGACCCCCACCCCCCACTCTCACAAGATCAGCACACTCCTTTTCTGAAATACTCTGTGCTGCTTGGATCCTGCCCCTTCCAGTATGTAACGCTCACCCTATGACCTCCACAAGATCAGCTCACTCCTCTCCTGAAATCCTGTGTTGCTGTGGACCCTGCTCATCCCACTATGTAACTCTCATCCTCTGACCTCCACACTCTTGATAATGTGGACAGGTATATTATTCGCGGATGCGGCCCCTATTCTGATGGAATGACCAGTTATCGTCAAGGGGTCGACCCCGAGTGATGACAGTAGAGTGCGGACGTATTTAAGAAAAGTTTGGATACTGAGAGGAGCTGCCTCATGTGTCAATAAGGGGGACTCAGCTGGGGCAGAGTAATTAACATCCAACCATCTAAACAGAAGCGCTACTGGACACCATTCGTTATTCGTCGGGAAGTAGCTGATTTCTACCATCTCGCCTGGCCGTGAGGTTTTAGAACGTACTAAGGTGAGGACGAACTTGTTGCCTACCCATTTAAGATGTTCTTTCCTAATAACCGAGGTAGATGACGCCGCGCAGGTAAATTCCCCTGGTCTTAGAAAGCCGTAGAAGCTTAGGTATAATGCTGTTTTAATTAATAGGCTAGTATAGCGGCCAAAAGGTTCCTTATCTAACATATTGGATAAATCTCTGAACATTGACCCTGTATGTCATGGTCTGGGGCTGAATGCAGTAAACTAAGCAACCTGGAAATAAAAGATCTACCTTGTGGAATTATTCGCATCGCAAAGTTCAGCATTCCTAGAAGACTCTGAAGTTGGGCCCTAGTGGTAATTTTACAATGGGCTGACCTGTGTACTGCTTCCTTAATTCTTGACAACTTATCCACGGGTAAGCTGGCCTGTGATTTCACCGTGTCTAACTGCACACCTAAGAAGGTCAAAACTTTACTGGGACCGTCAATATATTTTCTGCTACTGGTACTCTGAGCTCTGTGAATACCCTACGCAACATTCCTAGGTCACCTGGGATGTGAGACTGTGATTCGATTAGGAGAAAATCATCCAGGTAATGGATTACGTGGTATGCATTAAATGTATTCTCGAGGACCCAGTGTAGACTTTTTTCGAATTAGTCAAATAACCACGGGCTTGATTTGGACCCGAATGTGAGCTTGTTGGCGAAATAATATGACCCTAGCCATTTGATACCATGCCATCTCCACAAAAGCGGATGTATTGGCAATAGTTTGAAGGCATCTTTA
This sequence comes from Bufo bufo, assembly GCF_905171765.1. Taxonomy (NCBI): domain Eukaryota; kingdom Metazoa; phylum Chordata; class Amphibia; order Anura; family Bufonidae; genus Bufo; species Bufo bufo. The sequence goes on along the minus strand of NC_053392.1, from coordinate 38,769,533 downwards.
ATATCTACCTTGGAAAGCCATGCTTGCTCACCCAGTGACAGAATTACTTGTATGGCTTTGTCTATGGAAGAATATTGCATGGCAAATTCTTCAGAAGGTATTTATGAGTTAAGACTGGGGACGGCTAAAGAATGCGGAGCTGACAAGTCGTATATAAGACGTTTTTTATTAGTGAATTTGCCAGACACTATACCAATTGGGTTAATTCTCCAATTCTCGAATGGAGGCTGACTGAAGGGACCTTGTTGAAGGAAGTGTTATATTTAAATATATATGTATATATGCCCTGACATATATACATGTATATTGGCCCTTGACTGTGGGCCCGTCCAGGTGGGACCAGGGGATATACATGGAGATATATGTAGGCCTCCTTGACAGGCATACATCTCTATGTATATATATATATATATATATATATATATATATATATATATGGATGGGCTTATTGTCCCTTGTGTGTGTGTGTATGCATATTTGTGGATGTGCCCCAAACATCCATGAATGTGCATATACTTATAAATATAACTATGTATATATATATATATATATATATATATATATACCCTCCTCATGCATCCCTGCAGGGGATGAGAAGGTCTCCAGATGGCTGGACAATTATGTCCAGCCTCTGGTGACCTCAAAAGGCATGGGATCAATAGAGATCCGATGCCTTTTGGTATTTAACTCTCCCCAACCGTTGGGGATAGTTAACTTAACAGAGAGGGGAACAAACGTCCCTCCCTCTGTTATCTGCACACATCCGGCGTGATAATTATCGCACCGCATGGTATGCAGATGCGCTACAGGCGGAGGATCAAAGGAACCCTCCGCCTGGAAGCGCGCTCCGGGATGCGCGGGCAGGCGCGGTGACGTCATATCACCGCGCCGGCCCACGTGTTCTGGCCGGCGGCGCGCACGTGCACGTCCGGACGTGCTGTCTCGGGAGCGAGCGCCACCAAACTTAAATAGTCAGGCGGCGCTACGCTGAGGCACTTCTGAACGGAGCCCCAGCCGGAGAGGATCATCCCTAGACGAACGAGCAACCCCTGGACAACGCGCATTAGACCCTAAGTATCTTGATCCCCTCCTATATACCCCCCTGCACTCTATCTATATACCCCTTGCACTATATACCCCCTTGCTATATACCCCCTGATACCCCACTACTATATACCCCCTTGCTTTTGGTACATACACCCTTGCTATATACCCCCTTGCTCTTGGTATATACACGCTTACTATATACCCCCTTGCTCTCGGTATATACACCCTTGCTATATACCCCCCTGATACCCCCCTACTATATACCCCCTTGCTCTTGGTATAACTATATACCCCCCTGCTACACCCTATTTCCCCCCATACAATATTCCCTCTACCACCAACGAACCCTTCCTGTTAACCCTTACAACATACCCCCCCTGGATCCTTGATACACCCCCTGATCCCTTGGTTACCCTTACCTTCTCCTGCCCTGAGTCCCCCCTTTTCTATCCCCTGTGTTCCCCTAGGACATAACCTCTGGTCATTCCCCGTAGGGATAGTATATTGTCAGGATTGGGTGGGTTGCTGGTAAAGTGTATGTATGTGTATTAGTGCAATTGTAGTTAGATTTTGGGGAGGACTTGGGACTGCGTTAGTGTAGTCAGAACCGTATTAGTGTGTTGTAATAGTGTGTGTATTCATATTGCTGTGGGCCGCTGTAACTATATAAGTCTTTACCCTTGATATAGAAATATATAGTTATAAACCTTTATATTCCTTGTATATGGAAGTTGCCTCAGCAATAGTTGTAGTGTGTTGTTGTACTGTATAATAAGTGTATTACATGTGTTATGTTCTGTAAGAATGAATAAATACGGTGTTATTTATACCCTTTGTGTAGCGTGTACTTGGTAGCGAGTTAGTAAGGCGCATGCAGATAGTTTAGTGATTGGTGTAAGGCAATCAGTAGCGATTTGTTGTTAAGTAAGGCATAAATAGGCGGAGCTATCATAAGACGACTCACGCCTATTTATGAATATTAAATAGTGAGATTTGCATAAATATCAATAATTAATATCCCCTTTAACATTGGCGAGCCAGGCCCACTGCTAAGAATTTGTTTTCTGTGTTTGGTTTTGGTGAAAAGAATCGCTTACACTGTGAACTAGTCAGACGGGAGGGACGCGGTCAGTGGATTCTGAGCGTCCATTGCCTGATAGTTCGTACAAATAAAGCGTTTTTTTTTTCAATCAGAACCAGACACAGAGCAATCTCTATAGCAGAGAATCTAAAATCTTTTCTGATTTTTCTGTATTAATATTTTCTGATTCCCTTACACGCCCACTGGAGAGAAGTCATACACCACTGAAGAGAGAACCATCGTCATTGAAGTCAAACAGAAGTCGTCTGGCTGGTCGGGAGAAGGCGTTCTGAATATTGAAGGACCTCCTCCACGCAGCAACACAGTACAACAAACAACGACACCAATGAAGATGACCTCTCATCAAAAAGTAAGTATGAACTTCGCCACACTGCAACACCTCAGCAAACATAGCACATACAACCCCATCATCCCCACCATGTACAAATCCACTGAGCTGCTATGGTCCACTTTATTGGACTAGGCATACGCTCATGACAAACTCTGCATTAATCGCAGTATGTTTAAAAAAAACAAAAAACGGCTCCAAATGTTAGCCAAATTGGTTCACACCTTTGAGGATATCATTTGGAAGCCGGAACATCTGGAAACACTTAACAGCACAACAAAGGCAGAGGAAGTTTCCAACACTGCAAACTTCCACTGCAATTGTTGTGTTGAGAACATTAAACAGTTACACACATTACAAACACAACTACAAGAGAAATCCCAGTGTACGGTTGAGAGGGGCAGGGAAATTTGCGTGTTAGAGTCTAGACTCTCGGACAAGGAGAGTTTCTACTCTGACATGGATAAAGAACTGCTCAGACTGTACACTGAGATAAACCAGTTCAGGAACAATACGGTATCTATGGATAACATGATTGTTCAACTTCGGGAGGACCTGGCTGCAAAAACGCAAACCATTGCGGATTTGCAGCAGGTCATCTCGAATCTGTCACGGCCTGGTGCTAACAGTATGGTGCCCACGAAACAGGTTTGTGTTTCGGAAACGGCACAGGGGGAGATAGTGGCGACAACGCCAAGATCTTCCACGGATCAAACATCCGATACAGTAAACAAACATAAGGAAACAGCCGGCACTCCTCTCTTGCGTCGTGGTGCTCGCGTCTAAGGTATGAAAAAACCCACTTCAATATTCAGAAAAAGACCGGCACTCACTATTAGCGATTCAGTTGGCTTTATTCAAAGCTCAAAGCATTCAAGGAAGCGACACGTGTTTCGGCTCAACACTGAGCCTTTGTCAAGCATAGTGAATTGAATTACAAGGAAATTTAAATACAGCGCCATATCCGGCGTTCAGACGCGGTGACGTCATACTGTCATGGTTACAATGTATACACAAAATGAATGAATGGTTACAACTGAAGACGGATCATCTCAATCTGTGATCACAATAGTAAATGGATACTTATGAATATTTATACATGCAAAAAGAGATAAAGGAAAAAGGAAAAAAGGAATAAAGATGGCAGACATGTAGTGCAGTCAGATATATAGAACCCAATATAAAATTAAAAAATTCATAATCAATATCTTGAGATATCTTCATCTCTTTCAACCTAAATAACTTTTATATAATGGCATTAATAGCAATATATTTCGCATTATTTTTGCATTATTTTCAGTATTTTCAATTTTCATTTTTTCTGTGACTAAAAAAGAAACAAAATTAATCAAACCAGCAATGCACAGCAAGTAAGGAATATTTAAAATATAATATTTGATACCTTATAGAAAAGAACTCACTTCATAGTCTCGATTAAGACCTTTGGGTTCCAGAGTCTGCAGAGTGTGAATCCAGTAGCTTTCCCGTTTTTTTAACATTACATTACATTAGTTCTTTTCTATAAGGTATCAAATATTATATTTTAAATATTCCTTACTTGCTGTGCATTGCTGGTTTGATTAATTTTGTTTCTTTTTTAGTCACAGAAAAAATGAAAATTGAAAATACTGAAAATAATGCAAAAATAATGCGAAATATATTGCTATTAATGCCATTATATAAAAGTTATTTAGGTTGAAAGAGATGAAGATATCTCAAGATATTGATTATGAATTTTTTAATTTTATATTGGGTTCTATATATCTGACTGCACTACATGTCTGCCATCTTTATTCCTTTTTTCCTTTTTCCTTTATCTCTTTTTGCATGTATAAATATTCATAAGTATCCATTTACTATTGTGATCACAGATTGAGATGATCCGTCTTCAGTTGTAACCATTCATTCATTTTGTGTATACATTGTAACCATGACAGTATGACGTCACCGCGTCTGAACGCCGGATATGGCGCTGTATTTAAATTTCCTTGTAATTCAATTCACTATGCTTGACAAAGGCTCAGTGTTGAGCCGAAACACGTGTCGCTTCCTTTAATGCTTTGAGCTTTGAATAAAGCCAACTGAATCGCTAATAGTGAGTGCCGGTCTTTTTCTGAATATTGAAGTGGGTTTTTTCATACCTTAGACGCGAGCACCACGACGCAAGAGAGGAGTGCCGGCTGTTTCCTTATGTTTGTATCCGATTGAATCACAGCGCGAGCACCTTCGTACAAATGTAATTTGCATACAGCGAGGAGAGAGCACGGGAGATTGTGTCTGAGGTCACCACCAGCACGGAGTTCCTGAAGACGCCGCCTACTGAATCACGCAGTAAGGAGTGGGAGAGGGAATCAAGGAGGCTGGTAGCGTGGGAGTTGCATGCAGCTACATTAGCCGAATATTGCAGACACCATAGGATCCCACGAGGATTAAGGGTAAATCTGAGACCCACCTTTTTCTGTGATAATATAAAGTATTGCACACAATTTGCTAATATATTGAACAAATGTTCGTATGATCTGATGGTTTTAACCATTGAACATTTGAATACCTCTATAGTGGAAATCAAAATTCAGATAAGTGCTATTGAGCAACAATTAAAGGATGCTCTATCATTGGAGGAACTTACATCTTTAAAACAAAAAATTGAGAAGAATTGTAACGATTTGCAAAAGGACATTGAGGCCACTAAACGGAAGAAGTATACCAGAGATTTGGAGGACTATCAAAATCATAGAGTATATAGATGGCAAGACTCATCAGGCACAGCTAATCCGTTGGTTCGTCGTTTTACACGCCGTGGAGGGTCCCAATCATCAGGATCTGGCAGCGATTACAGCATCAATCAACGTCCCTCGGCGTCTTTTTTAGGGCAAAGACGTCGAAGAGGAAGAACACCAGGAGAGCAGGACGCCACTACAGGGGAGCCGCAAGCACCGATGGCAACGAGATCCCAGGTATAAATGAGACTTTGCTATATAATATATCATCCAAAAGTTTAACTCCTACACAGTTAAAATTGCTACAGAAAGGTCTTTCATTTAGTCCTACTGAACCATTCGATAGCTTTCAATTTGATATGGACTGTCGCCGTTTCTTTAGGAGCATACGTTTAAAGGCTCATTTTGCAGGCAAAGATATGTCGGTCTCCACATCAAGTATTCCTACACAAACAGGTTTAAACTTGAATCAATTTGGCTTAAGACTAAAGAGTAGTTTTCAGCCTCCAAAAATACATCATCCTGCTGAGACCTACATATCTTTGGTGCAAAGAGATTTTGATGCAATCATTTCTGTTTTCCGTCATGAGGGTTTGGCCATCGCACAAAATTTATCAAAGGAAGAAAGAAATGCATTACATACCATATTAGATGATAAAACTGTTATCTTCAAACCTGCAGATAAAGGAGGCTCCTTGGTAATGCTAGATAAGGAATATTACGTGTCTGAAATTTTATCACAATTATCTGACCGTGATACATATCATCCATTAGACAGGGATCCTGTCATGGTCTTACCTGCTTGCTGCTCTCCTTCGTTTGACATGTGCTGGCGGCCATCTTGGTTTCTGGGTTTCTTGTAGCCTTCCACCCTGCGGCTCCTCCTTCCCCTGGGAGGAGCTGGATGCCTAGCTCATATATATAGGAGGTCTGTGGCTTCAGTTCCTTGCTTGGTCCTCTTGTGTTCACATGCTTCTAAGACTGCTGCTGCTTCTGGTTCCTGATCCTGGCTTCATCTGACTACCCTGCTGGTTCCTGACCCTGGCTTCGTCTGACTACCCTGCTGGTTCCTGATCCTGGCTTCGTCTGACTACCCTGCTGGTTCCTGATCCTGGCTTCGTCTGACTACCCTTCTGGTTCCTGACCTCTGGCTTCGCAAAGACTCTGCTCGGTTTCACCATCCGTTTGGACTTTTGCTTTACAGCTTTATTTTCAATAAAGCCTTCCTATTTTCTCTTATCTCTTGTTGTACGTCTGGTTCATGGTTCCGTGACATTAGGACCAAGCCATGAATTCTGACGGTACAGGGCCATCCTCGCTACCCACGCTGGTTGCCAGACTTGATCAGCAGGATCACCTGTTGGGTCGGTTCGCTGTGGCGTTGCAAACCCTGCTTGAACGCACGGCTCATTTCGCTCCCGTTGCCGATGGGTCGGTTGTCGCTCCTGGGCTCGCTCCTACTGCCGCTCCGGTTGTTGCGCCAGAGTCTACCCCGACACCTGTTGTTGCGCCTGCGGTGATTCGGGGTATGACCGGTTCTGCCCCTCTTCCACAGCGCTTTGGGGGAGAGCCAACTCAGTGCCGAGGTTTCCTTAACCAGGTGGGCATTTATTTCGAGTTGCTGCCACATGCCTTTCCCACTGAGAGATCAAAGGTGGGCTTCTTGATCTCGCTGCTCTCGGACAAGGCCTTGGCCTGGGCCAGCCCTTTATGGGAGAACAACAATCCGGTGGTTGCCGAGTTTTCCGGTTTTGTTGCTTCTCTTCGGAAGGTATTCGATGTGCCGGCTCGTGCTGCCTCTGCTGCGAAGCTCCTTATGTCCATCAGACAGGGTTCACGATCCGTAGCTGAATACGCCATTGAGTTTCGTACCCTGGCAGCAGAGGTGGGCTGGAATAATGAGGCTCTGGTCGCTGCTTTCTCTCATGGTCTCTCGGATGCCTTGAAGGATGAGGTTGCAGCTAAGGACCTACCAGTTGAGCTCGAGTCTCTTATTTCTTTCCTGATTTTGATTGACACCAGACTCAGGGAGAGACCTTCCTTTAAGGAGAACCTGCGGAGGTCTTCTAACAGATTGGTGCCTACGTTTGCTGTCCCACCCGTGCCTCCCTCTCCTCCCACGCCTCCTGGGGATGACTTGTCTGGGGGTGAACCCATGCAGCTGGGGTTTGCTCGCCTGTCCGAGGGGGAGAGGGCACTCCGGAGACGCGAGGGCCGATGCATGTACTGTGGTCTCGGTGGGCATTTTCGGTTGGCATGTCCGAACCGTCCGGGAAACGCTCGTACCCTGAAATCCTGTCGGGGGCAGATCTTGGGTGGAGTCTCCTCATCCCCGGTTTCCCGTGTTGACAAACCACTGATCACTGTTGTCCTCTCCTGGGTCGGGGGCTCGGTGACGACCCAGGCGTTGGTGGACTCTGGTGCTGGTGGTTTGTTCATTGATAGTGTGTTCGCTGCCGCCAATTCCATTCCTCTGCAGGCTCGAGGTTCCCCACTGGCTCTTGAGGCGATAGACGGCAGACCCCTTCTGCCGCCACACGTGACTCATGAGACCCTTCCAGTGGGGATAGCCATTGGTGCCGTTCACAGAGAGTCGGTCTGCCTCCAGGTTATTTCGTCTCCACACTACTCTGTGGTCTTGGGGTACCCCTGGCTCCAGAAGCATAATCCGACTTTCGATTGGAGATCGGTCGAGATCCTCTCGTGGTCACCGCAGTGTGGGGCTAGTTGCATCCATGGGTCTGTCAAGTTGCTGTGTACTTCCTCGGACTCTCTGTTGCCTCCTGAATACGAGGAGTACCGGGATGTATTCGATAAGGTGCGCGCGGTTGCCCTACCTCCGCACCGCCCATACGATTGTGCCATAGAGTTACAATCTGGTGCCGTTCCTCCTCGTGGCAAAGTCTATCCACTGTCGGTAGCGGAGAATGAGGCCATGGAGGAGTACGTGAGGGAGGCGCTTTCACGCGGACACATTCGCAAATCTTCGTCCCCGGCAGGGGCTGGATTTTTCTTTGTGAAAAAGAAGGGCGGTGAGTTGAGGCCTTGCATCGATTACAGGGGTCTCAATCGCATCACGATCAAGAACGCTTACCCGATACCCTTGATTTCCGAGCTGTTCGATCGCCTTAAAGGGGCCACGGTCTTTACCAAACTCGACCTGAGGGCGGCATATAACCTGGTAAGGATCAAGGCGGGCGATGAGTGGAAGACCGCGTTTAACACCAGGACCGGTCATTACGAATCCTTGGTGATGCCCTTTGGGTTGTGCAATGCGCCCGCAGTCTTTCAGGAATTCATCAACAATGTTTTCCGTGACCTGTTGCAGCAGTGTGTGGTAGTCTATTTGGATGACATCTTGGTATATTCTGAATCCATGGAGGCCCACATTCTGGATGTCAGACGAGTGTTGCAACGGTTACGAGAGAACAAGCTGTTCGGTAAGCTTGAGAAATGCGAATTTCACCGATCCCAGGTAACCTTCTTAGGTTACATCATTTCCGCTGAGGGGTTCTCCATGGATCCTGAGAAGGTTTCGGCTGTCTTACAGTGGCCCCAGCCCAGTGGTCTTCGTTCCCTGCAGCGCTTTTTGGGCTTCGCCAATTATTATCGGAAGTTCATCAGGGACTTTTCCATGCTGGCCAAGCCTCTCACGGATCTGACCAGGAAGGGCAGTAATTCCCAGGTCTGGCCGCTCGAGGCCATCCGAGCTTTTGAGGCCCTAAAGTCCGCCTTTGTGTCGGCTCCGATTCTGTCGCATCCCAACCCTGGGTTGCCCTTTGTCCTCGAGGTGGACGCGTCTGAGACGGGAGTAGGCGCCCTTCTGTCTCAGCGTAGAACACCAGAGGGTCCTCTGCTTCCTTGTGGGTTTTACTCCCGGAAACTGTCTTCCGCGGAGTGCAACTATCAGATTGGTGACAGGGAGTTATTGGCCATCATGCAGGCCCTTAAAGAATGGAGGCACTTGCTCGAGGGTTCGGTGGTTCCGGTTCTCATCCTGACGGACCACAAGAATCTGACCTACCTTTCTGAGGCCAAGAGATTGACACTACGTCAGGCCAGATGGGCTCTGTTCTTGTCACGTTTTAATTACGTGGTCTCCTACCTACCCGGTTCCAAGAACATCAGGGCGGATGCCTTATCACGGCAGTACTCCGAGCTGTCCAGGGAGGAGTCTATTCCGACTTCGGTCATACCTCCGAATCAGATCCTGGCCGCCATTCGCACCAGCCTGACCTCTCCCCTGGGTGAGCAGATTTTGGCGGCTCAATCTGGTGCTCTCTCTGGGAGACCCAACGGCAGATGTTTTGTGCCTGAGGAGTTGCGCACTCGGTTGTTGCGAACCTACCATAACTCCAAGACCGCGGGGCATCCTGGAAAGAATCAGCTGTCCTGGGCTGTTTCACGTCTGTTCTGGTGGCCTTCCCTTCGTTCCGACATCGCCGCATATGTAGCGGCATGCTCCGTTTGTGCCCAGAGTAAGTCCCCTCGGCACCTTCCGTTGGGCCTTCTGCAACCCATAGCCATCGGGGAGCGCCCATGGTCACACCTGGGGATGGATTTCATTGTGGACCTCCCTGCATCCCGAGGCCATACGGTCATTCTCATGATTGTGGATCGGTTTTCCAAAATGTGCCACTGTGTTCCTCTCAAGAAGTTACCCTCTGCACAAGAGTTGGCCACGATTTTTGCCAGGGAGGTCTTCCGGTTGCACGGTTTGCCTAAGGAGATTGTGTCGGATCGGGGGAGTCAGTTTGTGTCCAGGTTCTGGCGCGCCTTTTGCTCCCAGTTGGGGATTCATCTCTCCTTCTCCTCGGCCTACCACCCTCAGTCCAATGGGGCCGCAGAACGATCCAATCAGGCCTTGGAGCAATTCCTTCGTTGCTATGTCTCCGATCACCAAGACAATTGGGTTGACCTCCTGCCTTGGGCTGAGTTTGCCAGGAACACGGCGGTGAACTCTTCCTCTGGGACGTCTCCCTTCATGGCCAATTATGGGTTCCAACCTGCCGTGTTACCGGAGGTATTCTCTCCCCAGGATATTCCGGCTGTGGAGGATCACCTTTCCGTCCTACGTGCTTCTTGGGTACAGATCCAGAAGTCCCTTGAGGTCTCTGCGCAGCGCCAGAGACTCCAGGCTGATCGCAGACGAGCGCCTGCTCCTTCCTACCAGGTCGGAGACCGTGTATGGTTGTCCACCCGCAACCTCAACCTTCGAGTGCCCACTCCCAAGCTGGCGCCTCGCTTTGTTGGTCCCTTCCGAGTGCTTCGCAGGATAAACCCGGTAGCCTATGCCCTTGCGCTTCCTCCTGGCATGCGGATCTCCAACGTGTTTCATGTCTCCCTGTTGAAGCCACTGGTGTGTAATCGTTTCACTTCCTCGGTTCCTCGGCCTCGTCCGGTCCAAGTGGGCAATCGTGAGGAATATGAGGTGAGCAATATCCTGGACTCACGCCTGGTCCGCGGTCGGTTGCAGTTTTTGGTCCATTGGCGTGGTTATGGTCCAGAGGAGCGTTCCTGGGTTCCCTCCGCAGATGTCCATGCTCCTGCCTTGCTCCGAGCCTTCCACGCACGCTTCCCTCAGAAACCGTTTTGTGCTCCGCGGAGGAGGGGCCCTTGAGGGGGAGGTACTGTCATGGTCTTACCTGCTTGCTGCTCTCCTTCGTTTGACATGTGCTGGCGGCCATCTTGGTTTCTGGGTTTCTTGTAGCCTTCCACCCTGCGGCTCCTCCTTCCCCTGGGAGGAGCTGGATGCCTAGCTCATATATATAGGAGGTCTGTGGCTTCAGTTCCTTGCTTGGTCCTCTTGTGTTCACATGCTTCTAAGACTGCTGCTGCTTCTGGTTCCTGATCCTGGCTTCGTCTGACTACCCTGCTGGTTCCTGATCCTGGCTTCGTCTGACTACCCTGCTGGTTCCTGATCCTGGCTTCGTCTGACTACCCTGCTGGTTCCTGATCCTGGCTTCGTCTGACTACCCTTCTGGTTCCTGACCTCTGGCTTCGCAAAGACTCTGCTCGGTTTCACCATCCGTTTGGACTTTTGCTTTACAGCTTTATTTTCAATAAAGCCTTCCTATTTTCTCTTATCTCTTGTTGTACGTCTGGTTCATGGTTCCGTGACAGATCCGGTGTTTGATATCAAGCGTAAATTGTCTGAAATTGTGAATAGACACAATGAGAAAGGATTAATAGATGATAAATTATGTCAATTTTTAATTAATCAACATCCGGTAACCCCTGTATTATATACGTTGCCAAAAATCCATAAATGTTTGATAGCACCACCTGGTCGGCCAATTGTAGCCTCCAATGATTCAATATTGTCTGCACCGGCAATGCTTCTTGAAAAAGTTCTGACTCCATTGATAAAAAAAACTCCCTCTTTTTTATTGGATACCACCCATTTTTTGTCCGAGATTAGGAAGATACATTTAGAATCAGGAGACCTTCTAGTCACATATGATGTAAAGAGTTTATATACATCTATTGAACATGTGAAAGGCCTTACTGCGGTTGAATGGGTTCTGGAATTTTCGGATTATAGTGCACAAGAGAAAATGTTTTTTCTCCAATTATTACAGTTAGTTCTAGAGGAGAACTATTTTCTATTCCAGGACACATTCTTCAAGCAAAAACGGGGGACTGCGATGGGTTCGCATGCCGCACCGCCATACGCAAATAGCTATATGGCTTGGTTTGAACAACATTTTGTATACAGCAATTTATTATATACGCAATTTTGCATTTTTGGCGTCGATTTATAGACGATATTTTTTGCGTATGGCGGGGCGACATCGAATCATTGGATTTGTTTACTACACATCTGAACAATGTATGGCCTGAACTATCCTTCACAGTTCAAAGTGATTTAAACAAAATGAATTTTCTGGACACTTGGGTAATAAAAGGCCCTGACAATTTTATACAGACTGATTTATACATAAAAAAAACGGATAAAAATAGTCTGCTCCATTTCTCTAGTAATCATTCACCATCGGTAAAAAAATCTCTGCCTCTCTCACAATTTAGGCGTGTAGAAAGAATTGTGTCAGATGAAGTTTTAAAAAAAACGAGATTGCAAGAGATGGCAGATAAATTTTCATCTAGGGGTTATCCGAAACCTTTATTGGAGGATGAGTTAAAGAAATGTAGTGGCAAGGTATATAAAAAAAGACCTGACAGCGATACAAAACGGTTACCATTTATTGTTAAGTATCATCCGTGGATTAATAAATTTCGACACATTATTAATAAACACTGGGGGATTGTGCGTACAGCCTACCCTGAGATTGTGGAATTCAGAGATGTACCCATGATTTGTTACAAACGAACCAGAAATATTAGGGATACAATTGTTAAGGCTGATATAGGGGGCAGTAAGATGTCACGTCAACTTTTTTTGTCCACTCCAAAGAAGGGCACCTTCCCGTGTCTGCAGTGTGTTCATTGTTCAGCAGTAATTAAAGGTGAAACCTTTTCCCATCCACACACAGGTAAAAAATTCCCGATTACGGGATTTTTTACTTGTGATAGCAATTATGTGGTTTACCTGTTGAAATGCCCCTGCGGTTTGATATATGTGGGTGAGACATCTGTCAGAATGAAAGATAGGTTCAGTAATCATAAATCCAGTATACGGAAGAAAAATCTGCTATTGCCTGTCCCCTTTCATTTTGACAGCTGTTCTCACAACATATCACAATTAAGGTTTCAAATCATTGAACAGATACAGCAACCACGTAGAGGGGGCAACAGGTTATTAATGTTAAAAAAACGGGAAAGCTACTGGATTCACACTCTGCAGACTCTGGAACCCAAAGGTCTTAATCGAGACTATGAAGTGAGTTCTTTTCTATAAGGTATCAAATATTATATTTTAAATATTCCTTACTTGCTGTGCATTGCTGGTTTGATTAATTTTGTTTCTTTTTTAGTCACAGAAAAACTAAAAATTGAAAATACTGAAAATAATGCAAAAATAATGCGAAATATATTGCTATTAATGCCATTATATAAAAGTTATTTAGGTTGAAAGAGATGAAGATATCTCAAGATATTGATTATGAATTTTTTAATTTTATATTGGGTTCTATATATCTGACTGCACTACATGTCTGCCATCTTTATTCCTTTTTTCCTATCTCTTTTTGCATGTATAAATATTCATAAGTATCCATTTACTATTGTGATCACAGATTGAGATGATCCGTCTTCAGTTGTAACCATTCATTCATTTTGTGTATACATTGTAACCATGACAGTATGACGTCACCGCGTCTGAACGCCGGATATGGCGCTGTATTTAAATTTCCTTGTAATTCAATTCACTATGCTTGACAAAGGCTCAGTGTTGAGCCGAAACACGTGTCGCTTCCTTGAATGCTTTGAGCTTTGAATAAAGCCAACTGAATCGCTAATAGTGAGTGCCGGTCTTTTTCTGAACGATGCAGTAAACACTAGGGGACAGGTGGAACGGACACTACATTTCACCCAAACACCCAGGGAGAATAGTAGCAACCGATCCCAGGAACAGGGCAACGATTGGAGAGAGGAAAGTGGTTGGCCATTTACCACTTCCAATCCGCCAACGCGTCCGGAAAGACAGGAAGATTTTTATCCTAACCATTCCAGTATGGAAAGGATAAACTTCCTGTTACGGATCTGCAAGGAGATCCCAAAATATGATCCCAGTGTAGATCCGTTTACTTCATGTGATATCTTCGAGGGTCACTGTAACAAGTATTCAGTGGCTCACGAATATCGCATGGAGTTATTCAAGTTATGGTTACCTACACACCTAAACTAAAGGTATGAGGTAACGGGGAGGACGCAACCCATGAATGGACAGTTTTATGACAAGGAGGAACGTCTCTCCATACTTATGAGACTGGCAACGGGCCATTGGGACGTCACTCCGGATATCCTGTCCAAGTTCAAACCCACTATACATGACGAACCTCTGTCTATGTGTAGTCGGTTTGAAGCAATGTACAGAAGGGTTACGAAAGATCACGGTATCGGAATTCCACAGGTTATGATACGTATGTGAAAAATTCCCATACCTTGACACTGCAATCCGGTTGAGTGCAGCTAGGGAGCCATCCCTCACGGATGCTGCTATGATTATTGAGCAGTGCAGACAGGATACACTGCTCAATAAGAAATCTGTCAAAGTGACGGAGCGTGCGCCGGTACACGATACATCTCAAGATGAACGGGTACAGCACACAAAAGGTAACTCGGCTATTCGCCCCACAGCCCCGCCATTGGAAAGGATGGGAGGCATTCGATGCTTCCTATGTTTACAATACGGGCACATAAAGAGGAATTGTCCACAATGGTCACGTAATAACCGGACAAATCCTGAGAGAACAGGCAATAATAACGGTTTCAAGATGAAACCTAATTATGCCAAACCAGTGGGGGAATATCTGGGACATTCACAGGTCCAGACACCAAAACGTGTGGCTGTTGTGAATGACCCAGCGCGTTCGGTAATGAGTGTGGAATCCCTGGAATCCACACAAAGGGACCATACCAAGAACCCACAAGTGGCAGTATGTACCTCACAGGTACCTACTGGGAGTCTGGTAGAAATTGATTGAAGATCAGGGATCCCTAAAGATCTGGCGCCAGTATGTCCCATCATACTGGATTCTTCAGGGAGACCCCACATAAAGGCCAAAATCAAAAATCAGGACGCCGAAATCATGCTTGACACTGGTGCGGAAATTTCCATTACCAATGTCAAACATGATTTACATCCCAACAGCCCTCAGTGTGTGGTGATCGGATTTGATCACCAACAAGGGGGGGTGAGGGCCCACAGAATAGAAGAAGTAAGTGTCCAGATTACCAGTCACACGACCCTTAGGATCCCCATGTGGTATTACCCCGGTTCTGACAACATTATTGGAACCGACGTAATGACACAAAATGGGTGGATCCTAGATCTGGCAAATAGTATTGTATGGAAGGGTCCCAGACAATCCAAGGTGTTTGTCATCCAACGCCAGTTTCTGGGACCACCATTGCCAACAATAGATGACTCTACTGAAGTGCTTGAACACAAATGGCCTGAGATCTCGCATAATCCAGACCTTGAGCCTATTGTGTATGAGTACCCCGATCTGTGGGCCCAGGGAAAAAACGATTGTGGCAGACTGATTGGTGTTCAGGTGGACATACAAGGTCCCGACCCTCCACCTCAACGCCAATACCGCTTTCCGCCAGAAGCCACCCATTCAATTTTGGACACCGTCCAGGAATTGAAAACTAGGGGGGTGGTCATAGAGGGCAATTCTAAATGCAACAATGCCCTCTGGCCAGTAAAGAAAAAGGACACCAATGCATGAAGGCTCACCATAGACCTCCGGGTCCTCAACAAATACACCCCAATGTCCGCTCCAGTGGTGGCACAGACTCTCGACATCATGGCCAGAATAAGCGGCAAAAGTCGCATATTCTCAACCATAGATGTTGCCAATGGGTTCTTCTCAATTGAACTCACTGAAAACTGTAGGTACAAATTTGCCTTTACAGTAGGGGACAAACAGTACATGTTCGGTGTACTCCCCCAGGGGTTCCACAGTAGTCCCACGTATTTTCACCAGGCATTGGCGGCCGTTCTGAGTGTATTCTCGCGGCCGGAATGCCTTCTGCAATACGTGGATGACCTGCTCTTACACACAGAAACCATAGAAGAACACTTGGTTCTGTTAAAAGAGCTATTGGGACTCCTGGCCAAGTCAGGACTCAAGCTGAGTCCCCACAAGGCAAATTTGGCCAGAACAGAGGTGACTTTCCTTGGAGTCCAAATTTCTTTTGGAGCCAAAGGAATCGTGGCAGCCAGAGTGGAAGCCATGGTAAAGTTACCTAGGCCGGGCACTCTACAGGATTTGAGAAAATTCCTGGGAGTTGCTAATTTTATGAGGGAGTTCATAGAGGATTTTGCTGCCAAAGCAAAACCCCTCTATGAACTCCTCAGAGGAGAAGACCCCTCAATCAAAGGTTGGTCTGATGCACAGGAAGAGGCCTTTTCTACTTTGAAAAGGGACCTCTCCTCTGCCCCTGTATTGGCCACTCCCCATCCTGAAGGGGAAATAGCCATACAGGCGCATGCAGGGACGGAGTCTATCTCAGCGGTCCTCCTACAGCAGATAGGGTATGACACTAGACCGCTGGGATACTTCTCCAGGTTACTTTCGCCTGTTGAACGAGGGTTAGATGAGTGTGCCAAACAACTGGCAGCCATACACTATGCCGTCAAAACCACTGAGCATATTGTAGGCTTCAGGCCCCTCACTTTACAGACTCCACACTCTCCAGCGGGCGGAACTGGAGGCGGTCAAGGAAGCCTTGCTTCTTCAACCCCCAGGGAAACGAACTATATATAGCGACAGTTCAAGTTCATTTGTCGGTCCTGAAAGAACTTTGGGAATAGGGCATGGCACACACGGCGGAAGCAGCCATCATAAAAATCCCTGCGCATTAGAAAGGGGATGAGCCTTTGACGTTAGGTAACAACAAGGTGGACAAACTAGCGGCAGTGTCTGGGATCCTTCAGGAAACAGACACTGAGCCGTTACCGGCCTACCAGATTGCAGTTCGTACCAACCTGAGTAAAGGCCCGGTGTCATTTGAGGAGGAACAAGCAAAAGATCCTCTTCTAATGACACACCTCACATCTCCACAGCATCCCTGGTCAATACAGCAAGGGATCCTGTGTTACGATACCGGTACACAGCAACTTCCTCTTCCCGTGGTTCCACAGCATCTGCAAGCAGAGCTAACCAGATTGAACCACCAACTGTTTGGACACCTGGGCCGGGATAAACTCTTGTCTCTCCTGAGAGACAAATTATACTGACCGGGAATGTCCAACACAGTAGAGGAAGTAACACAACAGTGCCTGGTATGTGCTCAGGTTAACCCAAGGGTGTCAGCCCTGAAGCCGGTGTTGCAGAGAGTTCCTCCTGCAGATGGTCCATGGTCCGCACTACAAATAGATTTTATAGGACCTTTACCAACAGGAAGTCGTAACTATCGTTACGCACTGGTGGTAGTGGATGTCTTCTCTAAATGGGTAGAAGCCATCCCCACGGTTAATGATTCGGCTACAACCACTGCCCGTGTTCTCTGGGAACAGGTTCTGTCACGATGGGGTATCCCCAGATTGATAGAGTCGGACAGAGGGACCCATTTCACGGGTAAGGTAATGAAAGCACTTTGTGGTCTTTTAGATATAAAGCAAAGGTTTCATGTGCCTTACCACCCTCAGTCTGCGGGCATCGTGGAGCGGATGAACCGGACCATAAAAACACGACTTTCTAAAGCACTACTGGAGAAAGGTTCCTCATGGGTAACCTCTCTGCCAGCCGTGCTAATGGGAATCCGAGCTACCGAGGCTACCAGTACCGGTATCACCCCATTTGAACTAATGACCAGACGCAAAATGCCCCTATGCCTTCCCAATGAAGTGTCAGAACCAGTGTCAGAACCAGTGAAGAACGCCATCGCCAGAGACCTGTTTCTCCAACAGGTACAACTAAACCTGAAGGAGTTATTGCCTCATGCAGCAATACGGCTACACAGACCGTATCTACAGGGGGAAACGCCAATGCCCTCTGTAGGAGAGCTAGTGATGGTGAAAATCTTCCGTCGGGCCGGCCCCTGGGATGCAAACTGGGAAGGACCCTATCAGGTCCTTGAAGTAATGGGTGATACCATGCTAAAGGTGCAAAGGCCGATGACTACCAAGAAAAAGTCACGTAGGCGGCAGGGAGTTTTATGGATCCATATCGACCAGGCCAAGGCCACCCGAGCCTCCCCAATTCAATAACATGAACCCTCACAGAGTTGGGTAACCTGGGGGGGAAGGGGGTTTGGTGGGTCGAGGGTGGACCCATGAAACTAATTACATTCACATTGAATTAACAGATCACGGGAGGGAGACTCACCAAGGTTACGACTAGCCTGAAAAGATATAGAAATCCTCTGAACATGGCATATCCCCAACTTGTGGCACTGGTGGTAAGCATGATGATGGCAGGCTCAGCCTCTTCGGGGGAGGGCCTGGGAGTTAATATAGATATGGCTGACATATCTATGAATAAACCCGGCCTTTTAATGGTGGAATGTTTGTAGGGCAAAATCCTGAAACCATACGAGAACTTTTCATTTACACCAGGACAGTGGTATCTGTATGGTTTCCAGAGGGAGAGTTTTGCCCAAGGTGTAATTCAACATTATACCCCTGTGGAGAATGTGTCTGCCATACAACATGATTTACATGCCCTCTGCCTCAAAGAATTCAGACATTTTCGGGACTCTGACCCTACTCCTATGAGATCCTTACGATGGGTGTCCAAGGACCCTCACTTACACCCTTACAAACAAGTGGAAGCCAACACTACCACAGCTTTGTGTACCAAGGAGGGGGTTCTGAGTCCCGAAGATGTCACGGGTGCAGAGTATAGTGGCTGGTATATCCTTAAAGCTACCTTCATAAGGAGGGATAGCCAAGATGGGCTGAGGGTAAGGACATATTTTGACAGACCCATTCCGGTAAAGGGTACCCTAAAAGCTTATTGTATGTTAAGAGATTCCCAGATGATTATCACCAGGGAATCCAGTTATGTTCAGGGACATGTGTCCACCGATTGCATACGAACCAGTATAATGATGCTAAAGTTAAACTGCAGTAACTCTGGCCAGGCCCTATGGAATGACCAGAGTGGTCCGGTAAAACTGGAAGGCTTTTACCGAGCCACCGTTTTAAAAGTACGGACAGATGCCAAGGATCCCAAGTATGCTCAGTTAAAGGGATCTCCATCCATACGGTCTTTTATGATCACCATCATGAGAGACAATTGTGTTCAGGAGGTGACTGGATATTATTTCATCACCTATGCCCACTGGGAACAAGATACCCAGATGGTAACCTTGGACACTAATCCCTGGAGTTGGGATTTAGTGTGCAATGGGGTGGATACCCCTACAGTGGATGTATGGATGGACGGTACCCCTATGAATGAGGAATACCGGGGTAGGTATGTGTCTTCCGATTGGAAAGACCCTAGTGGCAGGGATATAAACTTTGACATCAATATAGATGGTTCGTTTAGATGGCCTTTTTGCGAGGCAGTAGATGAAGGGTGCTGGACATTTACACAATGGGTCTATCTGTCTAAATCCAAACCCGTAGGAAAACTAGTGCTGCAGGTTGGAGAAAGTGACCAATGGTATCCGTTCAGAGGTAGAGGGCAAGTTTGTGTAACGGTGGTGAGGATCCCCTATGAAGCGACAGGCCTCCAACCTGTAAAAATGCATTTAGACTCTTGCACCGCCCCTATCCATCAATTAGCAGATCCTATAGCTCCTCAACTGTCATCCCCATGGAAGATCATCACGGGGACAAAATTCGTCCTATTTACTTGGAGAATTTCCGTAGATGACTTCCGAGTCGACCAGTGGGATCACAGATGTGGCGAGTTTGACATGATAAGAGGTTGGATAGAGGCGGGGCAAGAGGTAAGAAAGGACGATCTCATACATAGAAATCACAGGGGAAGAAGAGATCTGATAGCCATGGGACTAGGCGGAGGTGCATTGGGAGTGGGCGCCCGGAACACTATGGATATGGAAGTCCTGAGAGGTAAACTTGGGGATGTTGCGCGACACGCCGGAGAAGGATTCGAGACCCAGCTTGATGTAAACCACGTCTTAGAGGGTTTGCAACATTCACACATAGATGCCACTACCTCTCTATCTTCTGCTTTACGAGAGAAGTTTAGAAGGTTAGTTGTGGGTCTCTTGGAAGAACAGGATAGAGCTCAGCTCGCTCTGGCGTGTACGCAAGTCCAGAGTGAACTCTCAGGCAACCTTAAACATATTGTATCATCATTGTACGACGGCCACTTCCCATTTAACCTCCGCCAACCGGTAAGTCCTCTTATATCTCCTTTTGCAGCCAATCACACCAACTGGTGGGTAGTCCAGTGGCACGGCTGTAGGAATCTCACTTGCACTGCTTCGTCATTGGCTCCTGTATCTGGCCATCTTAGACAGGGTTACAGTGCAATTAACTTAGGGATTGTCATAAATAACCAGACGGTGCTTCATCCACAGCTCCCCCCGGGCGTTCTAACCTATGAGAGAGGCCATCCTTATCTGTTAGACACGGAGGGATGTTGGAAGAAAGAGGATGCTATCCTCTGTCAAGGTAGCCAGGATCGGGTGTTAAGACACCAGTGTTGGAGCACCGAGGGGTCCTGTGAGATGAAGGCCAGCCCAATACCCTCCTCCCTTAAATACTTGGGACAGGGGTATTGGTGCTGGTACCAAAGGCAAAACATGTCTTATACAATCTATGGAACTAACTGCACTCAGAGAGGAGAACTCCTCCCTGGAGCGTATTGCACCCTTAGTCCCGTCCTAGGTTTAGATGTTGCAGAGCTACAAGCAAGGACACCAATCACCCCGGAGAAAAGACTCGACATCCGCCCTGACGTACCCGTGAGACTCCAGAAGATTCCTCTTGGCTTTGGGCTAGAACTCAAACATCTCCTGCTGGACTTCAGCCAAGAAGATGAAATACTTAGGAATCTTCGAGAAACAGAGGAACAGGCCACCATCCAACTGACGCACGACAAGAATAAAATAACAGCAATCACTACCGCTTTGGACAAAGACTCCAAGGTCTCCTGGTGGGAAAGTCTGTTTGGCTACAGTCCAAAGGCAACATCCTTCTTCAACCTATTGATTCATCCGGTGATAGTTCTTCTGGTTCTGGTAATCGTCATGTACAGGGGACTGTGTCTAATATACAGGAGGGTCAAGAGACTTGCGGACCAACTAAACCAGAACCAGACAGAACTTCACGAAGTTAATCGTAGGAGGCTCAGGACTTAGCTCCAACAAAGTCCTGGAGCCAGAGATCGCATGGACATACTGTTTCCTATGAGGGTCGGGATGAAAATCCAAAAGCCATCCTGTGACCTCATAGTATTGTGTGTGGGGGTGGGTGTATATAAATATCGTGTTGTAGTAGGTTTTTCCTATGAGGGTTCAGGGTGAACATCCAAAGCCATCCTGTGACCTCATAGCATTATGTGCATGTATATCACATATTGTAGTAGATTTTCGTAAGAAGGTTAGGGGTATAATCATAGGCCACCCTGTGACCTCATCATATTGTGTATAGATTTACATTGATTATTTGCATGTGAGTTCCTCATGTACCCATGGACACTCTAGGTGTAGATGTGCGACAGCCATACTACAATATGGCTGGACGCACACTTGCATCCTATAGTCATTTCCCCAAGGACACAAAGGTCTGTTAACTACCAGTGTCTTGGGAGGTATAGAGAGTAGGCCAGGTGGCATGAGTCTCTATGGGTACACACTGAATTGAATTGGGCTATATTGGGAGGGATATGACATGTTTGTGTGAGTGGGGTAGAGTAGATTCCCTAGGGTCAGGCCCCTCATCTACTAAAGTATTTGCCGCTTCAATATCGACAATGGTGACTTTTTGTAAGGGTTGGATTGAATGATGGTAGTGCGGGGTTCTTTCCCGCAGGTAGAATTTAGGTACTATGACATCACCTCCCCCCCAGAAAATCTGACCTGCCTTGTAAAAACCTATGTATCTGTCCATGGGAGAACCTCTCCAACAACTGAGTCTTCAATTAAGATGAAAATCATACTGGTGTTAAAAGGTACGGCCGTCCGTACCCCATAAGGAGGTGCTACATGAATTACCGGCACTAACATTGGGGGTAACGGACGCCAGAAGAACAACACTGGCAAAGAGAGAGAACACGATCACCGAGTGGAGTGACCTAAATACGGCAAGGGTGAAGCCATTCCGGAGTCAGAAATAGACTACATAGGGAGTGGCTGACACCTGAGGAACATAATGTAAGATGCCGAGGAAGTTATCCAAAGAGAAGACGGTGTATTCGGTGGACGGAGACGTTGGTGAAGGGCAGGTCGGAGATGTTAGTCATGATAGGTGATGTCTAGGTACCTAAGGGTCATACTACTTCAGTCCTTCCTGAATTGTCACCTAGAGTGCGATTGAGAGGGGGTAAATACCTCCCAACCCTTCCCCCAAAATGTTTATTGTCGTATTCCCGACAACAGGGGGATTGTTGAAGGAAGTGTTATATTTAAATATATATGTATATATGCCCTGACATATATACATGTATATTGGCCCTTGACTGTGGGCCCGTCCAGGTGGGACCAGGGGATATACATGGAGATGTATGTAGGCCTCCTTGACAGGCATACATCTCTATGTATATATATATATATATATGGATGGGCTTATTGTCCCTTGTGTGTGTGTGTGTGTATGCATATTTGTGGATGTGCCCCAAACATCCATGAATGTGCATATACTTATAAATATAACTATGTGTATATATATATATATATATATATATATATATATATGTGTATGGATGTGCCCCAAGCATCCATACACATATAGTATAGGAACAAGACGTGCCGCCCCCCCCGCCCCCCCCCTCCTCATGCATCCCTGCAGGGGATGAGAAGGTCTCCAGATGGCTGGACAAGTGGACAATTATGTCCAGCCTCTGGTGACCTCAAAAGGCATGGGATCAATAGAGATCCGATGCCTTTTGGTATTTAACTATCCCCAACCGTTGGAGATAGTTAACATAACAGAGAGGGGAACAAACGTCCCTCCCTCTGTTATCTGCACACCTCCGGCGCGATAATTATCGCACCGCATGGTATGCAGATGCGCTACAGGCGGAGGATCAAAGGAACCCTCCGCCTGGAAGCGCGCTCCGGGATGCGCGGGCCGGCGCGGTGATGTCATATATAGTCAGGCGGCGCTACGCTGAGGCACTTCTGAACGGAGCCCCAGCTGGAGAGGATCATCCCTAGACGAACGAGCAACCCCTGGACAACGCGCATTAGACCCTAAGTATCTTGATCCCCTCCTATATACCCCCCTGCACTCTATCTATATACCCCCTGCACTATATACCCCCTTGCTATATACCCCCTGATACCCCACTACTATATACCCCCCTGCTCTTGGTACATACACCCTTGCTATATACCCCCCTGATACCCCCCTACTATATACCCCCTTGCTCTTGGTATATACACCCTTACTATATACCCCCTTGCTCTCGGTATATACACCCTTGCTATATACCCCCTGATACCCCCCTACTATATACCCCCTTGCTCTTGGTATAACTATATACCCCCCTGCTACACCCTATTTCCCCCCATACAATATTCCCTCTACCACCAACGAACCCTTCCTGTTAACCCTTACAACATACCCCCCCCCTGGACCCTTGATACACCCCCTGATCCCTTGGTTACCCTTACCTTCTCCTGCCCTGAGTCCCCCCTTTTCTATCCCCTGTGTTCCCCTAGGACATAACCTCTGGTCATTCCCCGTAGGGATAGTATATTGTCAGGATTGGGTGGGTTGCTGGTAAAGTGTATGTATGTGTATTAGTGCAATTGTAGTTAGATTTTGGGGAGGACTTGGGGCTGCGTTAGTGTAGTCAGAACCGTATTAGTGTGTTGTAATAGTGTGTGTATTCATATTGCTGTGGGCCGCTGTAACTATATAAGTCTTTACCCTTGATATAGAAATATATAGTTATAAACCTTTATATTCCTTGTATATGGAAGTTGCCTCAGCAATAGTTGTAGTGTGTTGTTGTACTGTATAATAAGTGTATTACATGTGTTATGTTCTGTAAGAATTAATAAATACGGTGTTATTTATACCCTTTGTGTAGCGTGTACTTGGTAGCGAGTTAGTAAGGCGCATGCAGATAGTTTAGTGATTGGTGTAAGGCAATCAGTAGCGATTTGTTGTTAAGTAAGGCATAAATAGGCGGAGCTATCATAAGACGACTCACGCCTATTTATGAATATTAAATAGTGAGATTTGCATAAATATCAATAATTAATATCCCCTTTAACAGACCTATTAGAAAACCCTTCTCCAATTCTAGCTTTATGAGCTGTGAGACTGATTGCGGGTCCTTGCTAGCAGATTGTAAATTCTTACATTCATAGGAAGTTTGTGGTAAGGCTATCTGACCTGTATGAAACCCGGACCTGAAACCTTCTATTAAGAACCTTTCTGGCTCGGGGTGACCTGACAAATAGATTGCGAGCAATTCTATGTTAACCTGGCCTAGTCATGCTGGATTGGATCCTTTCTGTAGGCATGCTGTTCTAGGCGGTGCCCTGAAGCAAATAGCGCAAAGATGTAATAGTCTGCACTGACTATAGAAACAACCTAAAGCATTAAAATTATTGCATATTTGGTACTTTCCCAGATATTTGATAGGCCGTCCTAGTTTGTCTAACCCTGAGACTATCTTCCCTAGAGGAATGTCGGGCGTGTTTCTAGGTTGTGTGCTGGTTGACGGTAGGCTATTAGCGGCACACCAATCGGCCGAATGGGAATACGAACCGCAATTAATGCATGCCGGAAATTTCAGACCAGCAAAATGCCGACAGAATAATTCTGTATCAATCACTGACCAATCGAGAGTGTGCTGGAATTGGGCTAACATGGCTGCTGCTTTAGCTGAATATGAACGGTGATACTCATAGAAGGCATAACCTCCGTATTTATGACCTAGATCAACTACTTTATATAAATATAGATCAAGTTCCTCTCTACGATTGGGAGCTACTGAGCATATCACGTCCCTATATAGACTAAACTTGAGAACAAATTCTGTGATACTGAGCTTCCTATTTAATCTGGTGTCTAGTGATGAGCGGGAGGTGCCATATTAGATTTCAATGAAATTCGCGAATATTCGTCTCATATTCGTCGAAATCGAATATTCGTCATTATTCTAGTTATTGCGATTAATATGCGATTTAAATAATCGCGTATTGCGATTTTAACTTAAGGTAACTTTCCTATTGGTTTGATATCTAGAATTAGCGAAGATGAGGAATATGACGAATGTATTTGTCATATTCCTCAAAACGAAGATAACAAAGTATTCTCCATCTTCGTTTTAGCTCCATATTCGTCAACTTCGCTAATTCTAGCAATCAAATAGGAAAGTTGACTAGAGAGACCGCTAAGTTTTTAATTCGCTATGCGATAATATTACTTTGCTTTTTTTTAAAATAAATAAAATAATTATAATACTTGATAATTATTATAAATATTCTATTTATTTAAAAAAAAAGCAAAGTAATATAATCGCATAGCGAATTAAACACAGCTGTCTCTATAGTCAAATTTCCTATTTGATTGCTAGAATTAGCGAAGTTGACGAATATGGAGCTAAAACGAAGATGGAGAATACTTCGTTATCTTCGTTTTGAGGAATATGATGAATACATTCGTCATATTCGTCATCTTCGCTAATTCTAACAAGCCAACCATAGTAAACCAGGTCTAAGTTGAAATCGCAATGCGATTACTTCAAGTTCTAATAATCGAATTGCGATTTCAACTTAGAGCTGTGTTTCTAATGGGTCTGCTTGCTAGAATTAACGAAGTTAACGAATATGGAATATAGCAGTGCTAAGTTGAAATCGCAATGCAATTACTTCAAGGTATAATAATCGAATTGCGATTTCAACTTAGAACTGTGTTTCTAATGGGTCTGCTTGCTAGAATTAAAGTTGAAATCGCAATTCGATTAATTCAAGTTATAATAATCGAATTGCGATTTCAACTTAATTCTCAAATCCGACAGTACATTCTAGTATGGAGGCGTTCCCATGGTCATGGGGACGCTCTATGAGCACGGAAGTCGGCAGAACCGGCAACGGGCACTGACTGGAGCAGCCACGAAGTCAGGAATCCTCAGGACAGGTAAGAACTACTTTTGGGAAGTGGGAAAGAAAAAAATATAACAATAAAAAAATAATATAAAAAAAAGGAATATTCGAAATAGCGAATTTATAGTGCTATATTCAAAATAATCCCGAATTAGCGAAGTGCCGATATTCGCTAAAAAAATTAGATATTCGAATATTCGCGCTCAACACTACTGGTGTCCCTGGATTTCAAGATCACGGAAACTTCCCCGCAAGCAATAGTTTTACTTCATGGGTGGCGATAAGTAAAGAAGCCAGATTAATGTCCTTACCATCTAATATATCTTTTCTTATGTTGGCTGGAATGAAGTGCGAAGGAGCTACATTCGGATAGCTAATTGAAGAACTTGTACTGTTGGATACAGGGGTAACTGGGACAGTTGGTTGTTGAGTACCTGCACTGGACATAGAGGCCCTACTCTCGACCGCCTCCAGTCTAGTATTGAAACTAGCCATAGAAGAGGCCATACTGTTAATTGCAGCGTGCATTTGGGTCAAAGAGGTCTGAATGGTGCACATAAAGACTGATTCTGAGTTAGGGCCTGTAGTCTCTGAGTTAAGGAGACGGAAAAGTTCGGCCTTTTGGGCAGATGCTGGGTACGGTATCCCCCTCTTTGACAACTCTGCTGTGAGTCTTGGCACCGTCCACGATCTCAAGGAAGAGCCAGTCTCTCTTTCAGATTGCAGGTCCACACTCCCCTGTGATAAGGCTGAAGCTTGAGGATTGCCGTCCTGAGAGGGTTCCATCTAAAAGTGACAAGTGGTTTGTCAACTGACCCCGGGAAAATAACATTGTGAACCACTAACCCAATGTGGACGTGAATGCAATATCGTGGGGAATTTTAATTAGTGTTCCGACCTGAAACTCACCCAACCGTGACCACCACCGTTATGATTACAACTGCGTTAAGAATGGGAACTAAAATTTAGCTGATGATGATAGGTCATGCGTGCTCAAACACGTGTGTCTTGCTGAGATGGAATCTATGTAAGTACTAGATTCGCACCAAGAATTTTTTTTTTTTTTTTTTGCCCGAAGTCGTGACAGGACTTACATTGAGTCTGTAGATGTGACAGACAATCGTGCATGCCTGAAGTCGTGACAGGACTTACACCGAGTCTGTAGACGTGACAGACAATCGTGCATGCCTGAAGTCGTGACAGGACTTACATAGAGTCTGTAGATGTGACAGACAATCGTGCATGCCTGAAGTCGTGACAGGACTTACACCGAGTCTGTAGACGTGACAGACAATCGTGCATGCCTGAAGTCGTGACAGGACTTACATCGAGTCTGTAGACGTGACATACTTTTTTTATTTTTTATTTTTTATTTAAATTTTCCTCTTTTTTTTATTTTCTTTTTCTTCTTTTTTTTTTTTAATACCTTAACATGGTTACCCAGGTATAATCGGGAAACCTCACGCCAAGTGCTGTAAAAACCTACCTACAACACCGTCTATGTACCTGTATATATGCTGTCGAATCACACTTTAATGAATTGTCCGAATCGAATAATTCTGAGATTCGTTAAAAACCTGTTGCGATGATTATAAAACTTAAAAGACCTTTAATATCCACATATAAATGTTTTAACTAAAAATAAGCCATGCAGGCCCCAACATGACAAGAATTGTCCTACTCACAATGCCTATGCGCTGAATCACCACTGGGTGTCGCTGTTTAAGTAGAAGGACGTTTTGCAGGCCTAAGTAGATGAGCTGTGAGTTTCGGTGCGCGAGCTGCCTAAACGAAATGAAAAGATGCTTTGAGAATGGAAGATGAAGAGTTCTCTTACCTGAGGTGGGTACCCTACCCCCCGATCGCCACCATGCCGATTCAGACACCATACCTCCGATATTACCCTGCTGATATTTTCGAAAATGCCGCGCTGGGAACCACTAGTGACGTCACTTCCACCGCCGCTCCGGATACCACGAATGCCTTAGGGCCGTGCATATCTGGAGGGGAGGTGGCCCTCAACTCTATATAGCCCGTATGGGTGCCTCTCCTCTCATAAATATCGCAAATTACATTTGCTTTGCACATATTGCTGTTTTTTCATATTGCTGTAGCTGTCACGGCGGGGAGTGGGGTTAACCCCCCACCGTACAATATCAGTCGCTGCTACGCCGGATAGCAGGGAACAGGGAGCAGGTCACCTCCTAACGCATCCCTGAAGATCTCCCTAAACTCCTAATGCATGAGCCGCCTCAGAAGGTAAGGGGGCTCATGCTTACCAACCTAGAACCCTTAGTATCCCTGCTATGCCCTAAGCCTGAAGACAGGGCAGAGACCACCCATTCATCCTACACAACGGATGCATGGTGTTTCCAGAAGCCCAGCAGCTGGCCACCAACTAGACAGGGTTCACAGCCGAACGGCAGGTAAGTAACAAAAGGCAACAGACAACCTAGGTTACCAGAACTTACCTGCCGCTGACGAGATGGACCGGAAACGCACTGTCTAGATGTTTGCTTAAACCCCTCCGGGAAAGCAACCCCCTTTCAGAGGAAACACACCACAACACAATAACCTCCAAACAAGGCCCACACCATAACAACATACACCAGGTGGGAGAGGGAAAACAGAAACATGCCGGAGGGGACACACAGACAGAGCAAGGGAAACAATATAACAAATAGGGGTGGCTCACAGAGACTTTTACATACAGCCAGGGAGCAGAGCTCCTACACAGACTGACAAGCAAAATCAAACTGACCTCAGGTTCCACCACCCCAACATATAAGGAGGCCTGAGGTCACACCCACCAAACCTAGCAAACACGCCTTAACCCTGTGCACACCAGGATGGGAAGGGACACACAACTTAAAGGGGAAGTGTCAAAACATGCAAAAACAACATGTTGCCACCAGCAACAAGCATGTACCGCAAAAGTGTCATGGTCCACGATACCAGACCATGACACAGCCGTTACAGTAGCATCTTAATCCACAATAAGGATGAGCATATTTGTTAAACTTTATTTAGTTCTGGTTTGGCTGGGAAATGAGATAAAAGTTCTTTCTTTCTCTCTCTCTCTGAAAAAATTCTACCCAATGAAATTTGAATAAATTATGATTATACCCAATCAGAATAAAAATATGGGTCAAATTTAAATTAAATGCAAACAAATTGATTTGCTCATTTCTAGTCCACATACCCATTTCGTTTTAATCTATGTATTAATCTGTTAGCACATCTGCCTCATAAATATGTTAGAAACTTGATCCAACTTAGTGCACCAAATTTTAAAAAAATTCTACTCTAAATTCTAGGGAAAATTGCGTTACTAAATATACGTCTCTATGCATGCAATTGCAACTATGGACCATTAAATCGTGATAAATATGGGATCATGATGGTCCAGATGCTGGTACTCTATTATCCTGAGAATGAGGGTGTCTCGGAATCCCCTCTGAATGGAACTGTAGTGAACATGTTGGTCCACCATTCCATGCACTTCTATGGGGCTGACAATGATAGCACTCCATCAGTCCCATAAAAGAAAATGGAAGGTGCATAATCATGCTCACTACCAGTCTAGAGAGGAGATTTTCATTTTTAGGATCACAGCCACACCGTGGCTGCACACTGTTATATATACAAACAATAGAGCTAATAAAGGGGGGTCATTAGCTCGACATGTATGTGCGCTAAGAACTTCCATTACTCATTTATAGTCGGTATTGTACCACTTTTATCTAGAATGACCCCCCATTTCTTAGATCTATTGTTTGTATATATAACGGTGTGCAGCCATTTTGTTTTTTGTAATTATGTTTGCTTCATGGATCTGTGATTCTGAAGGTTCTAGTCTAAATTTTCTTGCATTAACTTGTGGATATGTGATAAATGATTTTTGTGTGATAACCTGATTAAGTTACAAGTAGAGATGAGTGAAGTTTTCAAAAATTTGATTTGGACGCTTCACCAAATTTTTCTATTTTTTTTTTATTTGATCTAAATTAGTTGGTTATGAAGTGCATTATAAATCAGCTATTTCTCAGCCTTCAGAGAGAGTGTATCTCAGCGTACATCACTGTGCAGCGCAGAAACATGAATAGCTTGTCCTCTGTGGTAGTAAAACAGTTACTGTGCGCCAGTATGACAGGCAGATGACAGGCGTCACTCATAGACTTAATTCACATTTCACTCAAAAACTGACCAAATAACTGAAGTGTGAACTGAGCCTTACAGGTCAATGTTAGCACCAAGTATAAAGAACTGTGCAGTAGCCCAAAATTCTACTATAGATTAAAAGAGCGCTTTCCTTTTACACGTCAGTTGATTCCACATAGATTGCTAGATAACCTGTTCTGTTACACGCTGATACAAGTAGAGGGCCCATGACAGAGTGGAGAGGGTGTCAGCTGACATCACTGTTTATTTTTCCCTTCTCTTGAACTGTCAGAAAAATAACCCCCAAAAAACGGATCCTGTCTTTTGATCATCCGCCTGCACACGGTGAGTATTTGGTCAGTAATTGATCAGTATTGGTAAAGCCCGAAAAACCAGGAGTGGGTCCAAAACTGAGATGACACGTGATGGGAATATTTGCATGTCTTCTGTGTTGTGGACACACTCTCGCTCCCAAATCATGTCAAATCCTGATGCAAAATACTGACCGTGTGATAGAGGCCTAAAGCAAAATTTGCATGAGTTTTGGCCATTTGCCTCTGAAATCAGTTTTATTCAGATGGAAAAGAAGTCCTGCATGCAGGACTTTAATGGCCTCTATCACACGGTCAGTATTTCATCACTTTTTTGCATCAGTATTTGATCATTATTGGTGAGGCAAAAACAGGATTGAGTCCAAAACAGAGATAACATGTGATGGAAATATTTGAATGTCTTTTGTGTTTTGGACCCAATCCTGCTTTTGGCTTCAAAATCATGGATCAAATTCTGTTGCAAAATACTGACCATGTGATACAGGCCTTATAAATTCTCCAAAGACAGGATGTGTTATGTTTTTCATTTTTCGGTTCCTTTGACAGATCAGGGTAAAATAAACGGTAATGTCAACAAGGTCAAACAGGGACATTAGTGGCCCGGTCACAAAATGGTGAGGGTGGCAACAGCATGAGATGTCAACATAGTGGCCTAGTCTCAGAGTGGGGAGGGTGGCAACAGCATGAGGAGTCAACACAGTTGCCTAGTCACATAGTGGGGAGGGTGGCAAGCAGTGACAGTAACAGCACAAGATAGTGGCAGTTGGAGCAGCAGGTGTGTGGAAGCAGGCAGGTGGCGGCATCAGAATAGTTGCTGAAGTACATTGCCAGATGTAATGGGCTATTTTTCACAATGTTCTGGTGTGGCAGCACACTGCAGTCATAGCACTACTGCCAGAACGATCTAGCCTGATGCATCTTTATAAAGGTTAATCTCTCAACAGTTGGTGTTGAAATGCGAGTTCTCTTTTGGGCAACTATGCCCCCCACCACACTAAACACCTGCTCTGATGCCACAATACTAGCTAGGCAGGAAAGCTTGCCCAGGGCAAACTCGGCCTCAAATCAATTTTGCCTGCATAGTAGTCCAGGGGATCTTGGATCTGGGGTGGCAAGGTACAGTTCAAGTATGCCACCACCTGCTGGGTCAGGTTCTGCTCCATGTCCTGCTGGTGGGTGGTTTCTTCAGTAGGCGGGTGAAGAAAAGTGTTCATTAGAGACTCCAGACTTAAGTTACTGCTGATGGAGCTGGTTCTGCTCCTGGCCTTCCCACTCTTTTCCAGCAGTCATGGCAATGGAACATGAACGAACAGGTCCTCCTGGTCAGATGTTTGTTAGGATGGGCAACGGCTCACATATACGGCGACCCATCAACTACATGTCTCGATATAGTTGAGTTTCCCCTCCTTCTCTGCAGGAGTAAAAAAGGCCCCCATTTTAGCACAGTAGCGAGGGTATAACATTGTGGAGAGCCAGTAGTCATCCTTCTGTTGAGTGGTGATAATGCAGCTGTCACTATTAATGTTGGTTGAGCACCAAAGTGCTCGGGTGTTCGAGTAGAACACCTCAGGATGCTCGGGTGCTCTACCGAGCACCCGAGCACAATGGAAGTCAATGGGAGAACCCGAGCATTAAACCAGGCACCCCCTGCTCTGAAGAGGAGAGGGTGTCTGGTTCACATGAAATGGTCAGAAATTGATGAAAACACCACTGAAATGGTTCAGGAACAGCAATGTTGTCCGAGTAGTACACCACTTTTACAGACTGACAATAATACGCACCAAACCGAAGATAAAATCGATTTTAGAGAAAGAATTGTTAGGAAACATTCTTTCCAATATATTTACTTATATAATAGAATATATAAAGTTCAAGTGCCGCCAAAAATTACAAGGAAGAGGCACTCCGATACAACCTGTATATCACATAAAGGAAGGCCTCATTCACATTGTGGTACAATTGTTCAGGTAGTGGGACTTCTACACTCATAAAGCCTATGCACTAAGGGAAAGGGCTGCCAAAAATGATAAGGAACCGCCACTACAATACACACTTTATTACACATAAAGGAAGGCATCATACACACCCTTGAAAAATTATGATTGCTGGCCTGCTGGAGACCCTCAAAAACATTAGGCGCAAGGGCCTGCTGGTGACCCTCTAAAACATTAGGGGCGAGGGCCTGCTGCTGATCTAAGCATCTAAAAAATTAGGGGTGAGGGTCTGCTGCTGAGCTGACAATCTAAAACATTAGGGGTGATGGCCTGCTGCCCAGCTGACCATCTAAAATATTTTGTGGGCGAGGGCCTGCTGCCGAGCTGACCATCTAAAACCTTATAGGTGAGGGCCGGCTGCCGAGCTGACCTTTTAAAAAAATTTGTGGGCGAGGGCCTGCTGCCGAGCTGACCATCTAAAAATTTAGAGGTAAGGTTCTGCTGCTGTGCTGACCCTATAAAATATTATGGTTAAGGGCCTGCTGGTGATCCTCAAAAACATTTTGGGTGAGGGCCTGCTGGTGACCCTCTAAAACATTATGGGTGAGGGCCTGCTGCTGAGCTGATCCTCTAAAACATTAGGAGCGAGGGCAGCCTAATAAGCAGGTTGATATGATGGAGGAGGAGGAGTATGTGAATAGGGAGATTGAATCATATACCCTTTTTAGTGGTGAAAGAGGTGCATGGGAATAGAGTGTATTCAATACACCATAAAAGCCACATTTAGAGTGCCTTTATGTTCAACCACTTTCCTCTGGTGGAGTAGAGAAGTCAGGGGCAATCCAGGCCTTGTTCATTTTTATAAGAGTCAACTGGTCAGCATTTTCAGTTGACAGGAAGATGCGCTTATCAGTTATTATGCCCCACAGGAGCACCAAATACACACGCTCTGACAAAACGCTGGTGGTGTGGCAGGCCAGCTTCACCAAGGTGTAGAGGGCCAGCACATGCCACGTGTCCAGCTTGGACACCCAATAGCTGTAAGGCACACAGGGATCACTGAGGACACTGACATGGTCTGCTACATACTCCTTTACCATCTTCCAAAGATTTTCCCTCCTTGTGACATTAGGCCACGCATCAGGTTGAGGGTGCTGGCGGGCTGTCATAAAACTGTCCCAGGCCTTGGAGAGTGTTGCCCTGGCTCTTTTGGAACTGCTGTGTGTGCCCCTCGTCTCCCCTCCTCAGTTGCCCAAGGAAATACGTACTCTGCACCCAGCGTTGTCAGCTGAAAATTTTTGGAGCAATTTTTCCACAAGGACCTTCTGGTATTGCACCATTTTGCTCTTCCTCTCCACCACAGGAATGAGAGATGAGAAGTTCTCTTTGTAGCGGGGGTCGAGAAGGGTGAACAACCAGTAATCGGTGTTGGCAAAAATGTGCACAACACGAGGGTCACGGGAAAGGCAGCCTAACATAAAGTCAGCCATGTGTGCCAGAGTCCCAACAGACAAGACTTCGCTGTCCTCATCAGGAGGATGACTCTCAATCTCCTTATCCTCTTCCTCCTCTTCTACCCATCCACACTGAACAGATAGAATAAAACTTTCATGGGTACTACCCTCTGTTTCGGAAGCAAATGTCTCCTGCTCCTCCTCCTCATCATCCAATTTGCACTGAGAATTCGAAATGAGGGTGGTCTGGCTATCACCCTGTGTACCGTCTTCCCCTATTTACACCTCCGCCTTAATTGTGAGCAGTGAGAGTGGGATGATTACGCTGATAATAGCATTATCGCCTCTCACCATCTGTGTTGATTCCTCAAAGCTACATAAAACCTAACAGAGGTCAGACATCAATGCCCACTCGTCACTTGTGAAGAGCGGAAGCTGACTGGAGAGGCGACGACCATGTTGCAGCTGGTATTCCACTACTGCCCTCTGCTGCTCACAAAGCCTGGCCAACATGTGGAACGCCGAGTTCCAGCGCGTGCTCACATCGCACAATAGTCGGGGACCTGGCATTTGCAAGCGCTGCTGCAGCATTGCCAGACCGGCAGAAGCTGTCGACGACTTGCGGAAATGGGCACACACGCGGCACACCTTAACCAGTAGCTCAGGCAAATTGGGGTAGGTTTTGAGAAACCGCTGAACCACTAGGTTGAAAATGTGGGCTAGGCATGGTATGTGTGTGAGCTTGCCGAGCTCCAAAGCCGCCACCAAGTTACAGCCATTTTCAGACACAACCAAGCCTGGTTCTAGGTTGAGTGCCGAGAGCCACAGCTCAGTCTGGTCCCTTATCCCCTGCCAGAGCTCTGCAGCGGTGTGCTGTTTGTGACCTAAGCAGATCAGTTCAAGCAGGGCCTGTTGCCGCTTCTCCACTGCAGTGCTACACTGCTTCCAGCTACTGACTAATGTCTGACTGGTGCTGCAAGATGATAATTCAGAGGTGGAAGTGGAGGAGGAGGCGGAGGAGAAGGGGAAAGCCTCAGTGTCCACAAGCCTAAATGGCAACATTTTCAGGGCTAGCAATTTGGAAAGGTGTGCATTTAGTGCTATGGTCTGTGGGTGGGTGGCTGGGTATTTGCGCTTTCGTTCAAAGGCCTGGGGTATAGACATCTGTACGCTGTGCTGGGACACAGAAGTGGATGTGCTAGCTGATGGTGCTTTCGAAGGTCCAGGTGCAGGGCAGGAGGCATCCGGGCCTGAGTCTTGGACACTGGATCGGCCAGCACGTAACACAGGGGAAGAGGAGGCAGTGGTGTGACCCCCAGACACTGGTTGTGGACTCAGTCGTTCAGCCCACCTATTAGAGTGCTTTGATGCCATGTGGCGGATCATGCTGGTGGTGGTGACGTTGCTAGTATGGCACAGGTTGCAAATTACAATTCTTTTATCGTCCCCACTTTCCTCAAAAAAGCGCCAGACTGTGGAACACCTACCCCTTGGCAAGGGAGATTGCTGCAAGGGGGTGCTCCGAGGAACAGTTGCGGGCCTGTTTGGTTTGGCCTGCCTTCTACCTTTTGCCACCCCACTGCCTCTTTCAGCCTATTGCGGTGCTGCGGATTTATCCCCCTCTTTACTGCTGTCCTCACTCGGCTTGCCACCTTCCCAGGTTGGGTCATTGATTTCATGGTCCACCACCTCCTCTTTCACTTCCTCACTCTGGTCATCCTCCTGACTTGTTTACCTAACAAGAACCTCATTTATTGACAACTGTGTCTCATCCTCATCATCAACCTCTTGAGACACTTATTGCCGTTGACTTATTGGCAACTGTGTCTCATCATCATCATCCACCCTCGTGAAACAATAATTGCCGTTCCCCACCGTCATCTTCTTCTGACTTTGGATGCTCCAGTGTTTGAGAATCAGGGCACTAGATCTCCTCATGTCCCTATTCAAGCGGGCTTGGCGAGAGGCCCAAATTATGAAATGGCGATGAAAACAGCTCCTCGGAATATCCGAGTGTGGGATCACTTGTTTGGCAAGACTCTCCATGGTGGGAGGAAGGAGAATCAGGATGAGGATTCTGTTTACAAGACTCTTGGCTACTGAGACTAGACTTTGTGGAAGACAGGGTGGTGCTTAACCGACTGGAAGCATTATCTGCTGCAACACTGGTCTGACTTCGAGAGTGGCGTCCTGCGCCACACTGCAAACTGGGACATGAAGCTAGGTATCGTGGATGAGTGTGATTTTTGTGCTGTGTCAGCAGGCACAGTTTCACTACGCCCAGGGCCACGGCCTCTGCATGCACCATCAGCAGCATGGCCACTTCCCTGTCCCTTATTGCTCGCCTTGCGCATATTAAATGGTATATATGCTTGCAAGTATGTCAAACGTACAGTAGAGCAGGTTTTGTAAGTGTATGCGCAAATATAGTAAACAGAATGTCACAGATATTTTTAGGATGCGCACACGTTAACCAGGAGGCATAGCACAAGTAATGTTGCTGTCGCCAGCAGCTAATAAAAAATTACACTGAATTAATATCACTGATATTTCGGATGCGCTAACGTTATACTGAAGATATAGCACAGCTAATGTTGCTGCCACCAGCAACAAAAAAAATTTGATTGAATGTCATTGATATTTTGGATACGCAAACGTTATACAGGAGATGTAGCGCAGGTAATGTAACTGTCCGCAGTGGACACTGTCTACGAAAAAAGTACACTAGATGTCACAGATATTTTTAGGCCGCGCACAAGTTAAACAGGAGATGTAGCGCAGATAATGTCGCTGTCTGCAGCGACCAAACAATTGCAAGCTATTTAGCTCAGGTTGCGCTAAAAATATATATTGCTGCCAGATACAACTATAGTCCTTAAAAGGACTTTTGGGTCTCTAACAAGTTTTAGCAATTTAGTGCAGGTTGCTCTAAAATATATATTGCTGCCACACACAATAGTCCTTAAAAGGACTTATAACAAGTATAAAAACTAAAATATTGCTATTTCAATCCCTACACTATCTCTTTCTTCTGCTCTCCAGCTCTCCCTGACTAAGGGTACAGTCACACGACCGTGTGTAATTAATTCTTTCTATTTTGCGGTCCGCAAATAACAGAACCATGTGTCATAATTTTGTGGACAAATGACTTCCATTTGTGTTCCGCATGTCTAAAAAAAAAAGAGAGAAAAACAGAATTATTAAGGGTCCATTCATACGTCCGTATTTTTCCTTTCCAGATTTACGGTCTGTTTTGTTGCGGATCCGTGTTTCCGCAAAAAACCTTTAGTTTTTAACAAAAGTGCATCCGCATCCGTTCTGTGTTTCCACAAAAAAAAAGAAAAGAAAGACGGAATAGATGTTGCTAGGGTACCAAAAAAAAATAAAAATGTTTAAAACAGAGGACGTGATAGAACAGGCGCCATTTTATTGTGCTTTTGGTGTCGTTCAGAGCTGTGTGAGAAACCTTTGCCTGGCTGGCATTGTTTTCTACCGATTTCTCAGCGATCATCATGGCAGAAGACCTGGATAACATACTATTTCACTGGATTCTTTCTCGGCGATTCAGACGGCAGTCACCGATGCTGGATGAAGAACCGGGGAGGAAGAGGAGTAGGCAGTGGGTCCATCCCAATGTTGTTCAACGCCTTCAGAAAGGACAATTTTATAATTTTTATAACGATTTGCGACGTGACCCCATTAAATTCAAAAGCTTTTGCCGGATGTCCATGGAAGCATTCGATCATCTGCTGGTCTGTCTTCATCCTGACCTGAGTTTGCTGGACACTAGTATGAGGCGCTGCTTATCTGCTGAACAATGGTTGATTGTCACCTTGAGGTAAGTGAATTTTCCATTTATAAATACTATATATTGAATATTAATATATGAAAATGAATGTAATAACTTATTTTACTTTCTTTTTATTTATTTTTGAGATTCCTTGCAACTGGAAACTCCGGAAATTAGCTTCATTGTATTTTGAGTTTCTCCGTGGGATCTCAACAATCTCTGGGATTGTCTGTCATACCTGCAAAAACATCTGGCAGCATCTCAGAGAAGCGGTGATGCCCACCCCCAAGGCGGTAGATTGGCTTTGTATCGCCAAGGGATTTTACAAATCAGTGCAGTTTCCTAACTGGACGGTAAGCACATCCGTGTAAAGAAGCTGCCTCACTCAGGGTCCTGGTACTTTAATTGCAAGCATTTTTTTTCTGTAGTGTTGATGGCCTTGGCTGACAGTAACTACAAGTTTGTAATTGTTGATATCGGGGCCTATGGGAGCACTGCAGATGCCCGCATCTTTAGTGCTTCCAGAATGTGTGAACGGCTTCAGACAAACCAGCTTGCCCTGCCAGAGCCCAGTAGACTACCAGGACCTGCAGGTCCGCCGGCTCCATTTGTGATCGTGGCAGACAAAGGATTTGCATGGTCATCCTACATGATGCAGCTCTTCCCTAGACGCGATCTGAATGACCAGAAGCGCATCTTCAACTATCGATTGACTCGAGCCCGTCGGTATGTGGAGTGCGCTTTCGGAATACTGTCCACCAAGTGGAGAGTGTTCATAATAGAAAAAGGTTACAGCCAGCTCACCTTCCGATCCTGTGTAGCGGTGCACGGGGCGGACTCAAGCCAGTCCGGCGGTAAATAGACAAAGTGGAAAAAGGCTCCGGCACCAAAGGACGTTTTGTGAAAAAATCCCGGTCTTTATTAAATTCTTCACCAAAATACAGGTACAGACAGCAACAGTGACACAGGAACCCACTGCTCCCCACGATCTACGCGTTTCGAACGGTGTCGTTCTTACTCATGATTGACTCGAGCCCGTCGGTATGTGGAGTGCGCTTTCGGAATACTGTCCACCAAGTGGAGAGTGTTCATGTCATCCATTCAGATGAATCCGGACAATGCCAGCCTGGTGATACAGGCTTGTGTACTACTACACAACTTCACCAGGATTCATGATGTCGCTACAGATGCAGATTTGGGCCTAAATATGACATCTTCTGTCAGTTTAGACCTGAGCCGGCCAGGACACCCTGGAACAGCTGGACTAGCTGTTCGGGAATAGAGATGTCGCGAACATTAAATTTTCCATTTGCGAACGGCGAATTTACGCAAATGTTCGCGAACGGGCGAACCGGACCAACCGCCATAGACTTCAATAGGCAGGCAAATTTTAAAACCCACAGGGACTCTTTCTGGCCACAATAGTGATGGAAAAGTTGTTTCAATGGGACTAACACCTGGACTGTGGCATGACGGAGGGGGATCCATGGCAAAACTCCCATGGAAAATTACGTAGTTGACGCAGAGTCGGGTTTTAATCCATAAAGGGCATAAATCACCTAACATTCCTAAATTGTTTGGAATAACGTGCTTTAAAACATCAGGTATGATGTTGTATCGATCAGGTAGTGTAAGGGTTACGACCGCTTCACAGTGACAGACCAAACTCTGACAGACCAAACTCCCAGTTTAACGCACCACAAACAGTCCATTTGCACAACCGCAAACTCCCCATTTGCACAAGGTTGGATACCAAGCTAGCCATGTCCCGTTCCTTGTCCTCACTGACGTCATTGAAGGTCTCTTCCTCCACCCAGCCACGTACAACACCAAGGGTCCCCGAAAGGTGGCAACAAGCCCCATGTGACGCCTGCTGTGGTTGGTCTTTCACCTCCTCAAAGCCACCTTCCTCCTCTGACTCCTCTTCTTCAGACTCCTCTCTCTGCGTTGCCGCAGGTCCAGCAATCGACGACAACAAGGCTGCTTCTGGTGGTGATGGTGACCACAACTCTTCCTCTTCATGCTCATCTACGGCCTGATCTAGCACTCTTTGCAGGCCATGCTCCAGAAAAAATGCATATGGAATGAGGTCGATGATGTTGCCTTGGGTTTGACTGATCAGGTTTGTCACCTCCGCAAAAGGACGCATGAGCTTACAGCCATTGTGCATGAGCATTCAGTAGCGCGGCCAAAAAATACCCAGCTCCGCAGAGGCTGCCCTCTTTTTTTTTTATTAAAAAAATCTGTTCTTACCAGTTTAATCTCTGTTTTGTCCCCTATCAGGGGCCGGTGTGGTGTATGGAATAGATTTTAGGAACCGGGAGATGGAAAAAGATGCTTGGTCGGTCCTCTTACTTCCAATTTGGGGCACTGCGCGTGCGCCGTGCAATGTACTGTGCTACCCGATATGAGTGGTATGTTAAGAAGTACTATTCCTATCAGTTTAATTCCTGTTACGTCCCCTATCAGGGGCCGGTGTATGGAATAGGTTTTAGGAACCGGGAGATGGAAAAAGATACTTGGTTGGTCCTCTTACTTCCAATTTGGGGCACTGCGCGTGCACCGTGCAATGTACTGTGCTACCCGATGTGAGTGGTATGTTAAGTAGTACTATTCCTATCAGTTTAATCCCTGTTACGTCCCCTATCAGGGGCCGGTGTATGGAATAGATTTTAGGAACCGGAAGAGGGAAAAAGATGCTTGGTTGGTCCTTTTACTTCCAATTTGGGGCACTGCGCGTGCGCCGTGCAATGTACTGTGCTACCCTATATGAGTGGCATGTTAAGTAGTACTATTCCTATCAGTTTAATCCCTGTTACATTCCCTATCAGGGGACGTGTATGGAATAGAGTTTAGACAACCGCAAAGAGTTGTCAATAGTTGACACACTCATGACATACATTTTATTCCTCTATGCGTCAATCTTGGTGTAGTGATGACTGTGCTCGTGCGCACGTTTAGGAGGTTGCAGTCAATGGCGGTTTTTCAAAGCCTATGGTCGTGCTGAGGTAGTTCAGTGACAGTTAAGTGACCCAGAAAACAATGATTCTGCATTGTGGGCCCATTGTTGGCCTAGTAGGCTTTAATGATCACCTTAGATGATCACAAAGAAAATTAATGTTTTTTCTATGCAGAATTATCCAGCCGATTGCTTTTGGTCTGTTCACAATGAAGCAATGACCTTATCTCATCTGGGGTGTGCCAACATTGCCATTGCCAACACACTCATAGAGGTGATCGCTTCATTGTGATACGCAAGCCCCTTCACCACAACAAGGTAAGTAACTGTTTTTGCAGCCACAGTGCAGCACCAGAGGCCAGAAAAATTAGGCATGTACACATGCCTGAAAAATAATGTTATTGTTGCAGCTGCTGTTGTAGCAGCGGCCGGAAAAATTGATGTTTTCCAGGCAGAAAGTGCACTAAAACATTGCGGCTTGAACCCTAGTTGGTGGCGAAGAAGTCACGCAAGTCATCCGGCATGCAGAGATTAAATACAGCAGCGTGTGGACCATTTTATAGCCCAAGGCATCTCATCAGGTCTTTTTTAGTCAAATGCATTTCCCACTGTCAGTCCCTTCGGGATCCATGCCTCATTCATCTTAATAAAGGTGAGGTAATCTAGACTTTTTTGACCTAGGCGACTTCTCTTCTCAGTGACAATACCTCCTGCTGTGCTGAAGGTTCTTTCTGACAGGACACTTGAAGCGGGGCAGGCCAGAAGTTCTATCGCAAATTGGGATAGCTCAGGCCACAGGTCAAGCCTGCACACCCAGTAGTCGAGGGGTTCATCGCTCCTCAGAGTGTCGATATCTGCAGTTAAGGCTGGGTAGTCTGCTACCTGTCGGTCGAGTCGTTCTCTGAGGGTGGACCCCGAAGGGCTGTGGCGATGCGTAGGACTTAAAAAGCTCAGCATGTCCTCCATCAACAACACGTCTGTAAAGCAACCTGTCCTTGCCGGCGTGGTCGTGGTAGGAGGAGGATTACTTTCACCTTTTCCCCTGTTAGATTCCTGTTGTGCTGTGACATCACCCTTATACGCTGTGTAAAGCATACTTTTTAACTTGTTTTGGAACTGCTGCATCCTTTCCGACTTCCGGTAATTCGGTAACATTTCAGGCACTTTCTGCTTATACTGGGGGTCTAGTAGCGTGGCCACCCAGTACAGGTCGTTCTCCTTCAGCCTTTTTATACGAGGGTCCCTCAACAGGCATGACAGCATGAAAGACCCCATTTGCACAAGGTTTGATGCCGAGCTACTCATGTCCCGTTCCTCGTCCTCACTGATCTCATTGAAGGTCTGTTCTTCCTCCCAGCCACGTACAACACCACGGGTACCAGATAGGTGACAACGAGCACCCTGGGATGCCTGCTGTGGTTGGTCTTCCTCCTCCTCAAAGCCACATTCCTCCTCTGACTCCTCTTCCTCAGACTCCTCTTCCAGCGTTGCCGCAGGTCCAGCAAGCGATTCTGTTTCTGGTGGTGATGGTGACCACAACTCTTCCTCTTCACGCTCATCTACGGCCTGATCCAGCACTCTTCGCAGGGCATGCTCCAGGAAGAAAACAAATGGGATGATGTCGCTGATGTTGCCTTCGGTGCGACTGACTAGGTTTGTCACCTCCTCAAAAGGACGCATGAGCCTACAGGCATTGCGCATGAGCGTCCAGTAACGTGGCAAAAAAATACCCAGCTCCGCAGAGGCTGTCCTAGCACCCCGGTCATACAAATACTCGTTGATGGCTTTTTCTTGTTGGAGCAGGAGGTCGAACATTAGGAGTGTTGAATTCCAACGTGTCGGGCTGTCGCAAATCAAGCGCCTCACTGGCATGTTGTTTCGCCACTGAATATCTGAAAAGTGAGCCTTAGCCGTGTAGGAACGCCTGAAATGGCCACACACCTTCCTGGCCTGCTTGAGGACGTCCTGTAAGCCTGGGTACTTATGCACAAAGCGTTGTACGATCAGATTCAACACATGTGCCATGCACGGCACATGTGTCAACTTGCCCAAATTCAATGCCGCCAACAAATTGCTTCCGTTGTCACACACCACTTTGCCGATCTCCAGTTGGTGCGGAGTCAGCCACTGATCCACCTGTGCGTTCAGGGTGGACAGGAGTGCTGGTCCGGTGTGACTCTCTGCTTTCAGGCAAGTCAACCCCAAGACGACGTGACACTGTTGTATCTGGGATGTGGAATAGCCCCTGGGGAGCTGGGGGGGTGCAGTTGATGTGGAGCAGGACGCAGCAGCAGAAGAGGACTCAGCCGAGGAGGCTAGCGAAGAGGATGGAGTAGGAGGAGTAGAGAAGGTGGCAGCAGGCCTGCCTGCAAGTCGTGGCGGTGTCACCAACTCCTCTGCAGAGCCACGCATTCCATGCTTGGCAGCCGTCAGCAGGTTTACCCAATGCGCAGTGTAGGTGATATACCTGCCCTGACCGTGCTTTGCAGACCAGGTATCAGTGGTCAGATGGACCCTTGCCCCAACACTG
Organism: Bufo bufo; assembly: GCF_905171765.1. Lineage (NCBI taxonomy): Eukaryota > Metazoa > Chordata > Amphibia > Anura > Bufonidae > Bufo > Bufo bufo. The sequence continues at coordinate 38,726,341 of NC_053392.1, read as the reverse complement.
TGTGCCAGACATGCCATGACTTCCTTTTCCACAATAGAGTACAGGTTGGGGATTTCCTTTTGTGAAAAAAAAATTAGGCCGGGTACCTTCCACTGCGGTGTCCCAATAGCTACAAATTTTTTGAAGGCCTCAGACTCCACCAGCTTGTATGGTAAAAGCTGGCGGGCTAAGAGTTCCGACAAGCCAGCTGTCAGACGCCGGGCAAGGGGGTGACTCTGTGACATTGGCTTCTTACGCTCAAACATTTCCTTGACAGACACCTGACTGTGGGCAGATGAGCATTTACTGCTGAAGGTGAAAGGCGGAGTGGCGGATGGTTGAGAGGGGGCAAGGAGGACAGCAGTGGTTGACGTGGCTGAAGATGCTGGACCAGGAGGAGGATAGTGGCTTTGAGTTTGTGTGCTGCTTGTACTCATCATGTGTTGATCCCATAGGCGTTTGTGATGTGAGATCATGTGCCTTCCAAAGCAGTTGTACCTAGGTGGATGTTGGACTTCCCACGACTCCGTTTCTTTTGGCACAGGTTGCAAATGGCATCGCTGTTATCAGAGGCAGACCCACAAAAAAAATGCCACACTGCTGAGCTTTGCAATGACGGCATTCTGGTGGTGGCAACAGCATGCATTGATTGGCGTGCTGTCTGGCTGACCCCGGGTGCCGATACATGCTGTCTGACTGTGCCACTAGCTCCTTGCGACGACCTCCCCCTGCTTCCAACTCGTCTCCTCCTCCTCTCTGTCTCCCCATCTGAACTTTCCCCCTGTTCTTCTTCTCTTATAGCGAGCACCCACGTGACATCCACGGACACATCGTCATCATCAACCGCTTCACTTGTATCTGACAACTCAGCAAAGAAAGCAGCAGCAGCGGGTACAACATCATCATCATCACACCGTACGTCCATGTGTGTAATGCTGCCTGACTGAGACATATCCCTGTTATCTACATCCTCTGGCAATAATGGTTGTGCATCACTCATTTCTTCCAACTGATGTGCAAATAACTCCTCTGACAGATGAAGTGAAGCAGCTGTGGTGCTAGTGTTGGTGGTGGCGGCAGGCGGGCGGGCAAATGGTAACTTGAGAGGTGCCCGAAGCTGATCTGGAGGAGGATGGTGCGTCAAGGTTCAGAGCGGAAGCTGTAGAAGATTGGGTGTCCTGTGTTAGCCAGTCGACTATGTAATCAGAACTTTTCGAGTTCAGGGTACGTGGCCTCTGAACACTGGGCATTATTCTAGGGCCAAAGGAAATCACAGCACCACGACCACGACGGCCCCTGCGGGGTGGCCTGCCTCTGCCTGTCATTTTTTTTTCAATTAGTTGTACTATGCGTGCAAGCTACTGTGACACCAGATATGAGTGGTGGCACTGGGCACTGGCAGTAGGTGCGCGCTGCCATGGCTAGAAACACAAGGAAAAAAACACAATGAAACAGCACTCTGCAAACCAAACAAAGTACAATAATGCCATAGTAATAGAAAATATTCTGGTGCTAATGCTATGCTTATTTAGCAAATTTGAGATTCTTGGCAAATATATTTTGTACAAAATTATTTGGGTCCGTCTGCCAAACGTCAAGGGGATCTCTGTAAGATGGGAACTTAACACTAAATGCCACCTGTTATGTGCCTTAATGGCCATCATAAAATTCCGGGAGTGCAGGTTCCACATGGATGCTGGGTCCACTCTGCTTTTTATAATTTTTGGTGCCAAAAAGGCCTCCATTAAATTCAGGGAATGCAGGTACCAACATGCATGCTGAGCCCCCTCTATACCTCTCCTGGTGCCAGACAGCTTCCAATGAATGCAATGAGAGTGTGCCTTGACGTGTGGCAGACGGGCCCAAATAATTTTGTACAAAATGTATTTGGCAAGAATCTAAAATTTGCTAAATAAGCGTAGCATTAGAACCAGAATATTTTCTATTACTATGGCATTATTGCACTTTGTTTGGTTTGCAGAGTGCTCTTGACTTGTGTTTTTTTATTTGTGTTTCTAGCCATGGCAGCGCGCACCTGCGCATTGGGAGGTGCCGACTGACCCCCTTTTTCTTTGCATGATTATGTTTAGGAATTAAACAGCTTACTATTTAGCGACCAAATTAAGTTCATCATCACAATGAAGAGATTAAGGGGCTGTTTCACACGAGCGGATCCCGCGCGTGTCACCCGCAGCGTGAAAGAGAGCAGAGCCACGCTATGGACTGCAGAGACACGGAGCAGTAACATGATTGATAACGCTCTGTGCCTCTCTGATCTTTTTACTACAAAATCACGGTGCCAACTTTATCTCACTGTGATATTGTAGTAAAAAGGTCACAGAGAGGCACAGAGCGTTATCAATCATGTTAATACTCTGTGTCTCTGCTGTCCATAGCTGTCTTTCCCGCTGCGGATGACACGCGTGGGATCCGCTTGTGTGAAACAGCCCTAAAAAGCAACCCCAGAAAAATGACAGGCTAATTTATAGCCAGGAAAAACATGAGAGCTATACAATTCACGCTTGTCTCTTGAGATTGTGGACTTGACTTGATTAGATGCTATGTGCTGTTATATCATATGCTTCAGGCATATAAGTAGATTTATGTTTTAGGATTTGCATTAGTTTTGACTACTTACTTTACTATCTTAAAATAGATAACTCACTGCATTTTAATGTGGTTTAGATTAGCAAAATTAAAGCAGTGTCAAGTTTCTTATCTACTCAACCCTCTGCAGTAGAGTACAAAAACACTTCAACAAAACAATGTAACCTCTGAATGTACTTCTTATGGTGGGTTCACACTAGCATTAGGGATTCAGTTATGGCTTTCCATTATAACATGGTTACAAAGGAAAATAACGGAATGCCCAGACAGAATGCAAAACGGAAGCCTTTAAAAGGCATTCTGTTTGCTTTCTGTCCTAATAGAAGTCTATGGGAAAGCATAACGGATCCGTCTGGGTCCCGTTATGCAAGACTGAAAACAAAGTCCTGTCGACAGGACTTTGTTTTCCGTCTTGCATAACGAGACCCAGACGGATCCGTTTTGATTCCCATAGACTTTTATTAGGACGGAGAGCAAGCAAAATACCTTTTAAAAGGCTTCCGTTTTGCATTCCGTCATAATACAAGTCTATGGCCAGAAGAACGGATCCGTCCTTCTGACTTATGGATTCCGTTATTTTCCGTTATAACCATGTCATAACGGAAAGCCATAACGGAATCCCTAACACTAGTGTGAACCCACCCTTACCATGTTAACACCTTAAAGGGAACCTGTCACCAGTTTTATGGTGTCCTAACTAAGGGCAACATAAATAAGTGACTGATTCTCTTAGCACAATGCTGGGTCACTTTCTTTAATTGAAACCAGTCAATCTGCCAACATCTTGTATTGAAAAGCTGCAACTGATAATGATGAGTCCTGAATATTCATGAGCTCCTGACTCTCCCTGCCTACCTGCTGCTGATTGACAGTTATTTTCCATATGAATCAGCAGCAGGTGGGCAGGGGAGTGGCTATAGCTGTTAATTAAATAAACGCTGGACTCAATGACATCACAATGGACTCAAATCAGCTCATTAGCATGCGGCATGTGGCATCTTTGTGTGTATATTATGAGATAACCATCTGTCACACCAGTAAGTGAATACATCTAAGGTACTTTTTAGTAGTTAATGATTGTATATAATTAGTTAGATTATAATTAAATATCCACATGACAGGTTCCCTTTAAGGTTGTATTACACAGCCCGATTTAACAGGCGATTGTACGGAAGGAAGCATTTCTTCCCAGCAATCGTCTGCTCTTTCGTGGAGGAGACTGCTGCTATAACATGCAGTGATTTCCTCCTCAGTATAGGGTTGAGTGATTGTTATACCATTGCTCTTCCCTATACCGAATCATTGTTTGCCAGCTGCACATTGTGATTAGGCAACACGATCTGCCGCTTGCAAACAATGATTTTTTAACCTGTCAAAAGATTTGGATTGCCTGATGAACGAGTGTTTGCTCATTTAGACTGCCAGATGATCGCTAATGATCGTTACTATGAACAAAAAAAAAAATCGGCATGTATAGCTGTATAAGGGGTTGCCGGACAAATTGTAGTTTTTAATAGCACCATTTATAGAGAATTAATTTATTATATGGTGAAAAGCTGCAATGCCTCCACTGAGTTTTTAAATTATAAATTTTGCTGTGTTCAAGTGGGATAAATTATGTGCTAATTGTATAATGTGGGTCATTCTGGATGTAGTGATACCATATATGCAGAGAGGTTTTTACTTTTGCAGTTTTTTGTTTTCATTAAAAAGCTGTTTTTCAATCCAAAATGGTGCATTTTTACCTGGAGATTTTTTAAATTTATTTAATTAATAATACTTTAAATTTTACTGGACTTTGATATGCAATAGTTTGATTGCTTACATAGTACTTATGTAGTATGGTGTACAATATACTTTCAGTGGGCACCCACAATTTCACTTGCAGTGGTGTCAATGCCTGAGAGAGGCTGCTCCATCCCTCTAAACTACTGAAACGCTGTAGATGCAATTGATTGCATCATCAGGAGGGAGCGTTAGAACAGGAGCCTTGCTCTCATTTTAAGAGATCCATGCAGGACTTAGACTAGGCAGCCATAAAAAGACGACAGCTTAGCCCAAGACACTTTAGTGATCACACGAAAAAGGCATATTGGTGGTCAGTAATTGAATTTGTGCATTAGAGATAAGAAACTCTTAAAATTCACTGAAGTTTTAAAAAGATTGAAGTCAGGTCTGAATTGATTCTACAAAAATCAGAGAGATGGGATAGGCCAGCCAACACATACAATTCCACTGGGAAAGAAACAGGTAAATCAGTTTTTCTTCCAAATAAAAAAGAAAGCTGAATGTCTCGTATCCTCAAACATAATATGGCTTTTTAAAGTTGATGATCAGCACCTCAGCTGTTTACAATTTTTTCGAGGTCATTACCCTTTAACCCCTCCCTGACATATGACGTAAAAGTATAGCATGCTGAAGGGCGGGCACAAGAGCAGTGAACACCCGATTAGTGCAGGGACCTGGCTGTGACTGAACGTGTCATATGAGGTTCGCAGAGGGAGGGGGATCCTTTGACAACCCAATGGTCCCCCAGCAGGGTGGAAGCAGTGGGAGATCTGGAGCCAAATGTGCCCAGGGTAGACCGACTGCTACTCAAAAGCCTACCTGTCAGTTAAAAAACTAGTGGTGCACAGGTTCATAAAGGCAGCGGCAAGCAGGCAGCATGGAGTGTTGGCGGGAAAATGTCTTGGCTATGTGGACATTTTTTTCAAGTCAACAAACAATATACTCAGATCACACACGACACCAAACCCGCACCTATTGAAGTATATAGGTGTAAACATAGGTGTAAACGTGCACTAACAGCATAAAAACCAAGCATATACCTTACTAGGCTTCCGCTGTCGCTTCACACCTGGATGTTCGGCCGAACTTCACAAAAATGTTTGAGTTCGGGACCCAAACTTGACTAGAACCCTATTGAAGTCAATGGGGACCCGAACTTTTGAGCACTAAAATGGCTGTAAAAAAAGTCATAGAAAGGGCTAGAGGGCTGGAAATGGCAGCAAAATGTGGTTAAGAGCATGGTAAGTGCTCTGAAAACAAATGTGGATAGGGAAATGACTTAAAATAACATAAAATATGTAAAAAAAAATATATAAGAATCTTGATCTTGAAGGACAAGGTCCATATGGAGTAGGAGGTTGAGGAGGCGGTGGATGTGGCGGTGTAGGTGGAAGCGGCGGTGGAGGAGGAGGAAGTAGCAAACACTAATTTTAGTTTTTTTATTTTATTTATTAATTTATTTTAAATTTGGGTATACCCCAACACATGGGGAAATACAGGGAGTGCAGAATTATTAGGCAAGTTGTATTTTTGAGGATTAATTTTATTATTGAACAACAACCATGTTCTCAATGAACCCAAAAAACTCATTAATATCAAAGCTGAATATTTTTGGAAGTAGTTTTTAGTTTGTTTTTAGTTTTAGCTATTTTAGGGGGATATCTGTGTGTGCAGGTGACTATTACTGTGCATAATTATTAGGCAACTTAACAAAAAACAAATATATACCCATTTCAATTATTTATTTTTACCAGTGAAACCAATATAACATCTCAACATTCACAAATATACATTTCTGACATTCAAAAACAAAACAAAAACAAATCAGTGACCAATATAGCCACCTTTCTTTGCAAGGACACTCAAAAGCCTGCCATCCATGGATTCTGTCAGTGTTTTGATCTGTTCACCATCAACATTGCGTGCAGCAGCAACCACAGCCTCCCAGACACTGTTCAGAGAGGTGTACTGTTTTCCCTCCTTGTAAATCTCACATTTGATGATGGACCACAGGTTCTCAATGGAGTTCAGATCAGGTGAACAAGGAGGCCATGTCATTAGATTTTCTTCTTTTATACCCTTTCTTGCCAGCCACGCTGTGGAGTACTTGGACGCGTGTGATGGAGCATTGTCCTGCATGAAAATCATGTTTTTCTTGAAGGATGCAGACTTCTTCCTGTACCACTGCTTGAAGAAGGTGTCTTCCAGAAACTGGCAGTAGGACTGGGAGTTGAGCTTGACTCCATCCTCAACCCGAAAAGGCCCCACAAGCTCATCTTTGATGATACCAGCCCAAACCAGTACTCCACCTCCACCTTGCTGGTGTCTGAGAAGGACTGGAGCTCTCTGCCCTTTACCATTCCAGCCACGGGCCCATCCATCTGGCCCATCAAGACTCACTCTCATTTCATCAGTCCATAAAACCTTAGAAAAATCAGTCTTGAGATATTTCTTGGACCAGTCTTGACGTTTCAGCTTGTGTGTCTTGTTCAGTGGTGGTCGTCTTTCAGCCTTTCTTACCTTGGCCATGTCTCTGAGTATTGCACACCTTGTGCTTTTGGGCACTCCAGTGATGTTGCAGCTCTGAAATATGGCCAAACTGGTGGCAAGTGGCATCTTGGCAGCTGCACGCTTGACTTTTCTCAGTTCATGGGCAGTTATTTTGCGCCTTGGTTTTTCCACACGCTTCTTGCGACCCTGTTGACTATTTTGAATGAAACGCTTGATTGTTCGATGATCACGCTTCAGAAGCTTTGCAATTTTAAGAGTGCTGCATCCCTCTGCAAGATATCTCACTATTTTTGACTTTTCTGAGCCTGTCAAGTCCTTCTTTTGACCCATTTTGCCAAAGGAAAGGAAGTTGCCTAATAATTATGCACACCTAATATAGGGTGTTGATGTCATTAGACCACACCCCTTCTCATTACAGAGATGCACATCACCTAATATGCTTAATTGGTAGTAGGCTTTCGAGCCTATACAGCTTGGAGTAAGACAACATGCATAAAGAGGATGATGTGGTCAAAATACTCATTTGCCTAATAATTGTGCACGCAGTGTATAACCTGTGATAACCCCCTCCAGTCATGCTAAACACACGTTCAGACAATACACTGGCTGCAGGGCAGGCCAGCACCTCCAAGGCGTAAAGGGAAAGCTCAGGCCATGTGCCCAATTTGGCGACCCAGAATTTGAAGGTGGCAGACCCATCAGTCAGTACGTGTAGGCGTGTGCACACATACTGCTCCACTATGTCGCACATCCCAGTGACGTCCACAATCCAATTGGATATCTGCTCTATCAACTTTAATGTTCTTTTCTGCGCCTACAATGTTGATCGCGGTTAGTGGCGAATCAGGTTTCCACGGCGGAGAGGGAGCGTGAGAAAGGGAGACCACATCCAAGGGATCTGCAATGTGATCAAGCTGAAAAGTAAAGGAGGGGGCGGGCGGCAATTAATCACTCCCGCCTCGGGGAGGTAGTGATGATAAATAACAATACAGGACTCTTAAGATGCCCTGTTATTGGAATAATTATTTATTATTTATAAATATTATAGGGAATGTCACTGCGGTATTTTGGATTTGGAAACATTAGACAGGAGAGGCCCTGCTGCCGCTTTGTTAACTTTACATAACTTCTGCCTGATTGCACGTCCCCATGACGTCCACCATCCAATTGGCTATCTTCTTTATCAACTTTCGATGTTCTTTTCTGCACCTACCATGTTGATCACGGTTATCGGTGAATCAGGGTTCCACGCCAGAGAGGGAGCGTGAGAAAGGGATACCACATCCAATAGATGTCAATGGCTGCAATGTGATCGAGCTGAAATGTGGGACAAGTTATTAAAGCGGAAGGATCGAATGAAAGGGCCAATTAAAAACGAATTTTACAAATTTAATTCCCTGTCACCTATGCAGAGCAGGGGTTTTTCATTGCCAGAAATGGGTTAATGTCACCCACCAAAAGAACAGATGATTTTTAAAAATTTCGGTCCCTGTCACCTATGCAGAGCAGGGGTTTATTCACGGCAAAATTGGTAAAATTTCACCCAAGAATGTAACAGAAAAATTTGTGAAATTTGTTTACCTGTCTACTAGGTAGAGCAGGGGTATATCACAGCCAAAAATTGGTGAATTTCACCCGAAAATGTAACAGACAAATTAGTGAAATGACATAAAATACGTACAAATTAAAAAAAATAATCTTGATGTATGAGGTGGAGATCAATATGGAGTAGGAGGTTGAGGAGGTGGTGGACGTAGCAGTGTGGATGGAAGCGGCGGTGGAGGAGGACAAGGTAGTCAACACTGGTTTTTGATTTTTATTTTTTATTTTTTTTAAAAATTAGGGTACACCTCAAAAGAGTGGGAAATATCAAAAATACAACAATGATCAATTGCGCTGTAGTATAACAATGACTGGGTAAGGCCAGTATACAGTCGTGGCCAAAAGTTTTGAGAATTACATAAATATTGGAAATTGGAAAAGTTGCTGCTTAAGTTTTTATAATAGCAATTTGCATATACTCCAGAATGTTCTGAAGAGTGATCAGATGAATTGCATAGTCCTTCTTTGCCATAAAAATTTACTTAATCCCAAAAAAACCTTTCCACTGAATTTCATTGCTGTCATTAAAGGACCTGCTGAGATCATTTCAGTAATGGTCTTGTTAACTCAGGTGAGAATGTTGACGAGCACAAGGCTGGAGATCATTATGTCAGGCTGATTGGGTTAAAATGGCAGACTTGACATGTTAAAAGGAGGGTGATGCTTGAAATCATTGTTCTTTCATTGTTAACCATGGTGACCTGCAAAGAAACGCGTGCAGCCATCATTGCGTTGCATAAAAATGGCTTCACAGGCAAGGATATTGTGGCTACTAAGATTGCACCTCAATCAACAATTTATAGGATCATCAAGAACTTCAAGGAAAGAGGTTCAATTCTTGTTAAGAAGGCTTCAGGGTGTCCAAGAAGGTCCAGCAAGCGCCAGGATCGTCTCCTAAAGAGGATTCAGCTGCAGGATCGGAGTGCCACCAGTGCAGAGCTTGCTCAGGAATGGCAGCAGGCAGGTGTGAGCGCATCTGCACGCACAATGAGGCGAAGACTTTTGGAAGAGGGCCTGGTGACAAGAAGGCCAGCAAAGAAGCCACTTCTCTCCAAAAAAAACATCAGGGACAGATTGATCTTCTGCATAAAGTATGGTGAATGGACTGCTGAGGACTGGGGCAAAGTCATATTCTCCGATGAAGCCTCTTTCCGATTGTTTGGGGCATCTGGAAAAAGGCTTGTCCAGAGAAGAAAAGGTGAGCGCTACCATCAGTCATGTGTCATGCCAACAGTAAAGCATCCTGAGACCATTCATGTGTGGGGTTGCTTCTCATCCAAGGGAGTGGGCTCACTCTCAATTTTGCCCAAAAATAGCCATGAATAAAGAATGGTACCAAAACACCCTCCAACAGCAACTTCTTCCAACAATCCAACAACATTTTGGTGAAGAACAATGCAGTTTCCAGCATGATGGAGCACCGTGCCATAAGGCAAAAGTGATAACTAAGTGGCATGGGGACCAAAACGTTGACATTTTAGGTCCATGGCCTGGAAACTCCCCAGATCTTAATCCCATTGAGAACTTGTGGTCAATCCTCAAGAGGCGGGTGGACAAACAAAAACCCACTAATTCTGACAAACTCCAAGAAGTGATTATGAAAGAATGGGTTGCTATCAGTCAGGAATTGGCCCAGAAGTTGATTGAGTCGAATTGCAGAGGTCCTGAAAAAGAAGGGCCAACACTGCAAATATTGACTCTTTGCATAAATGTCATGTAATTGTCGATAAAAGCCTTTGAAACGTATGAAGTGCGTGTAATTATATTTCACTACATCACAGAAACAACTGAAACAAAGATCTAAAAGCAGTTTAGCAGCAAACTTTGTGAAAACTAATATTTGTGTCATTCTCAAAACTTTTGGCCACCACTGTACATGTCAATTCTGCACAAGTAACGGACAAGTCCTGTGGGATCCATGCCTGGTTCATTTTAATGAACGTGAGCTTGTCCACATTGGCTGTGGACAGGCGGCTGCGCTTGTCTGTGATAACGCCCCCTGCCATGCTAAACACACTGGCTGCAGGGCAGGCCAGCACCTCCAAGGCGTAAAGGGCAAGCTCAGGCCATGTGCCCAATTTATAGACCCAGAAGTTGAAGGGGCAGACCCGTCATTCATTAGGTGTAGACGTGTGCGCACATACTGCTCCACCATGTTGCTGAAATGCTGCCTTCTGCTAAGACGTTCCATATCAGCTGGTGGTGCTGGTTGTTGTGGCGTGCTGACATAGCTTTTCCACATTTCGGCCATGCTAACCCTGCCTTCTGAGGTGCTGGTGGTGCCCCAGCTGCATTGGCGACCTCTTCCTCCTCCTCTGGCTTCGCCTTGTGCTTCCACTGTGCCCTCACTGTCAGGTGTGAATGCCACCAGCAGCGCGTCTACCAGCCTGCGCTTGTACTCGCGCATCTTACAATCACGCTCCAGTGATGGAATTAAATACAGTATGTTGTCCTTGTAACAGGGATCCAGCAGCATAGCCATCCAGTAATCAGCACAAGTTAGAATGTGGCTAACTCGGCGGTCATTGTGGAGACACTCCAGCATGTAATCGCTCATGTGTGCCAGGCTGCCCAGAGGCAACGACAAGCTGTCCTCTGTGAGAGGTGTATCGTCTGTGTCCTCTGTTTCTCCCCAGCCACGCACCAGTGATGGCCATGAGTTGGTTTGGGTGCCACCCTGCAGTGAACACGGTTCCTCCTCCACCTCATCATCCTCCAGAACTGTGCCCTGGCTGGACAATTGTGTAACTGCCGTTTGTGGGTGCAGGAACCCACCCTCGGAGCCACTTGTGAATGACTGGCCTGAAAACCTATGAAATGATCCCTCTTCCTCCTCCTCCTCCTGTGCCACATCCTCTTCCATCATTGCCAGAAGCGTTTTTTCAAGAAAGGAAGTGGGATAGTAACGCTGAGAACGGCGTTATCGACACTGGCCATGTTGGTGGAGTACTCGAAACAGCGCAACAAGGAACACAGGTCTCGCATGGAGGCCCAGTGATTGGTGGTGAAGTGGTGCTGTTCCGCAGAGCGACTCACCCGTGTGTGCTGCAGCTGAAACTCCACTATTGCCTGCTGCTGCTCGCACAGTCTGACCAACATGTGCAAGGTGGAGTTCCACCTTCTGGGCATGTCGCATATGAGGCGGTGAGCGGGAAGGCCGAATTTACGCTGCAGCGCTGACAGGAGAGCAGCAGCAGGGTGAGAACGCCGAAAGTGCGCACAGACGGCCCGCACTTACTGCAGCAGCTCTGACATATCTGTTTAATTTTTAAGAAATCTCAGCACCACCAAATTCAGCACATGCGCCAGGCAAGGGATGTGTGTCAAACTGGCTAGTCCCAGCTGAGCTGCTACAACATTTTGCCCAATATCGCACACCACCATGCCGGGCTTAAGGCTCACTGGCACCAACCACTCATCAGTCTGTTGTTCCATGCCAGTCCACAGCTCCTGCGGGGTGTTGGGTTTGTCCCCCAAACAGATAAGTTTTAAAACTGCCTGCTGTCGTTTATTCCTGGCTGTGCTGAAGTTGGTGGTGAAGGTGTTACGCTGACCGGTTTAGGGAGGCGGTAGAGGATGAGGAAGCGAAGTAGGAGGAGAAAGCAACAGGAGGCAAACTGAAGCGCCCTGCAATCCTCGGTGGTGGAAGGACATTAGCCAAACTGCTATCCACCTCAGGCCCAGCCGCCACTGCATTTACCCAGTGTGCTGTTATGGAGATATAACAGCCCTAACCGTGCTTACTGGTCCACGTATCCGTAGTTAGGTGCACCTTGCCACTGATGGTGTCACGCAGTGCACACCTGATTTTTTCCCCCACTTGGTTATGCAGGGAAGGGATGGCTCGCCTGGAAAAGTAGTGGTGGCTGGGCACGATGTACTGTAGGACAGCCACCGCCATAAGGCTTTTAAAACTCTCCGTCTCCACCAGACGGATTGACAGAATTTCAAAGGCCAGTAATTTTGAAATGCTGGCATTCAGGGCCAGGGATCACGGGTGGGTAGGGGGGTACTTCCTCTTCCGCTCCAGTGTTTGGGAGCTGGAGAGCTGAATGCTTCCTTGGGGCATTGTGGAGATGCTTGGTGACCCAGGTGGTGGTGTTGCTGGCAGATCCTCTGTTTGCGGGGTGGCAGGTGCCATTGTCACTCCAGAGGTTGATTAAGAGGCCGAGACTGCAGCAGAAGAGGAAGCAGGAGGAGCCAGAGACCTTTCTTTGTTTTTGAGGTGTCTACTCCACTGCAACTCGTGCTTTGCACTTAGATGCCTGGTCATGCAGGTTGTGCTCAGGTTGAGAACTTTTATGCCTCACTTCAGGCTCTGATTGGACAGCGTGCAAACCACTCGTGTCTTGTTGTCAGCACATTGTCTGAAGAACTGCCACGCCAGGGAACTCCTTGGAACTGGCTTTGGTTTGCTCGGTCCCTTGCTGCTTGGGCAGTAGCAGGCGTACTGTCTAGAGCAAGGCCGCTCCGCTTTTGCACCCTGCTCCCTCTTCTGCTGTGTTGGTGGTTCTGTGCGATCACCGCCTCTTCCTCCGAACTACACAGGTCACTCGCATGACCTTGATTCCCTGTGGGGTCGAGGACCTCATAATCCTCCACATCATCTTCCACCCAGTCTTCACCCCTGCCCTACTTGTCGGTCTGCCCACTGCAGAAAGCCACAGCAGTTGGCACCTGTGTTTCATCATCATCCAAGACGTGCTGCGGTGGTCCTCCCATGTGCTCATCTTGAAACATAAGTGGTTGGGCGTCGGTGCACTCAATCCCTTCCACTTCTGGGGAAGGGCTATGTGGGAAACACTGCTAGCAGAGTCATCAAAAAGCTGAAGAGACTGCTGCATGACTTGGGGCTCAGACTGCTTGGCTGATTTGCAAGGGGGTGAGGTGAAAGACTGATGGACATCGGCTGCAGGTGCCAACTCTAATCTTTCAGCAGGAGACTGGGTGGGAGACAATGTGAAGGAACTGGAGCCACTGTCAGCAACCCAATCTACTATCGCCTGTACTTGTTCAGGCCTTACCATTCGTAGAGCCGCATTAGGCCCGACCAAATAACGCTTAAGGTTATGTCGCCTACTCGCACCTGAGGAAGGTGTTTCACTTGTGCGTGTAGCTGGCACAGATCGACCACGTCCTTTCCCTGCAACAGGAGCTCCACCAGCAGCACTACGACTGGCGCCACGTCCCTTATTCGACGCTCTCCTCATTCTCCGCAAATTTAGGATCTTGCCCAAAATGGGTGTTTTTTTAGTAACAGAAGATAACAGCAGTATCTAACGCGTGTATTTCACATTGACAGATGCAGCAAATGCTGCAAAATTTGTATTTTGCCCAAAAAGGGTGTTTTTTAAATCCCAGAAAATTATTGCAGTATTTCAAGATTATAGAGTAAAAAGAATATACCACCGGCGCTACTTACAGTGGATAAGCTGCAGTGTCAAAACAGCTCCGCAATAACTGTTATAAGGGGTTAAACAAATCACTTGTATAAAAGAAAAGAGACACCGTGCTCAGCCTAGTAAACCTGACCCTTATTAACCACTGGTTCTGACTGTGTAAAGCCTGTCCACCTCAGTTTCAAATAGCAAGCTTACCTTGGTTCTGATATGTGGGATCAGGGGACAACCTTCTCGGGCGTTCCAATATACACAAATTCTTCTGCACAGAGTTAATAGCAGGTAGAACAGGCTGTGTGGAGTTCGCTCGGCCAGTAGCGAAACTCCGCTTGTACCTACGCTCACGCTCACAAGGGGAGCTGGTGACGTCACCTATTGAGCTACGGGCTGCTAATTTAGGTTCCACCTGTGATTTGGTCTTTCCTGGCATACTTACCTCCTGCTGAATTCCTGACGATCCTCTGCCTGCTCCTTGTGTACTTTGCTGCTATCCTGGTATTCTGACCCCGGCCTCCTCCTGACGTTCCTCTGCTGACTCCTTTGGTACTTCACGTCTCTCCTGGTATTTATGACCCCGGCTTCTCCTGACAATTCTCTGCTTGCTCCATTTGTACTTTGTAGCTTTCCTTTGCTGGTGCACTGAACTTGCATAAAATGGCGCCGCCACCCACCTAACTAACAGATGGATAAAAGTTAGTTTTCTGTGTCAGTGGGCTTAGGGCACAGTAAAAAGACTGTGCACTGCACCCACAAAACAAAATCTAGGTAGATCACTGAGTTAAGCATTTCTGATTAAAGATTCTGTCCTATTCTCTCCCTCACAGCAGCATCCTATCCCTACACTAACCAGAGCAGAGTGACGTGCATCGCTGCACTGGTCAATCACAGCCATGCCATTAGTAGGCATGGCTGTGATGGCTTCTAAGGGCACACAAGTTAAACGCTTGTTTATTGGCTGCTGGCCAGGCTTTCAAAAACTTTACACTTCGGGTTCGCTCAACCCTAGTCACTGCCTGTATTACACCTCACTTGTATACTGGTACTTCTTTTCCGGGGCTGGGTAAAGGATCCTATACACTAATAAAGAACGGAGTATGCCTAGGCCGGTGGCACTACTCTGTATCGCATTCGCTAACTCGCACTCATAGCGCTTATTGACGTCACTATACTGAGTTACAGATGCCTAGGAGTGTCAAAACCAAACCAACGCATTTCAGATAATGCAATATCCTTCGTCAGGGATGTAAACTGACTCTCCTGATGTTATATAGGATACTCCGTCCCTTTTTTAACCCTTGATTCATTTTCCACTATCTGATGCTTGTGTCTACTTTTACTCCCTCATTCAAATGCAGTTTAATTTCTGAATTTAACCCTGTTGGTACCAATGTATTCATGTTAAAAATCCTATGTGTTTCTGCTTTAGACATTCTTTTTATATAATCTACTCCTCTTTTGTCTCCCTTTTTTACTTCTAATCCACTAAATTGTGTATATACTTTGGCCTTCATGTTTCTCCTTATAATAATAAGACAATAGGTGTCCTTCATATTTTCTGTGAATATTTTAAATATGTTCCCCCAATCTTTTACTCAGTGTCCTTTTGGTACACTCTATATAAATATTCCTACACGGACAAGTCAACGAATAGATGATTCCTTGACTATTACATGTAATATAATCGCTTATATCATGTATATACGTACCCTCTGTGTTTTTTATCTGTGTGACTTCCCCTGATTTTCTAATAATCTTCAACGTTTTACAAGCTGAACACATACCACAGGGAAAAAAAAACTTTTGGTTATTGATTTATTTTTCTTGAATCATTTGTCTATATGTTTATACACTTGTTTGTTGATGCCACCATATTCCCTACATTTCTGGCCTTCCTATATATAAATTTAGGTACATTTGGGATATATCCACCTATTATTTTATATTCTTTCAAGATATCCCAATGTTTTTTAATAATATTTTTAAATATTTTAGTCTGACAGTTATATTGTGTAATGATTGGTGGTATAGCTAGTTGTGCCCCTTCCCTCTTTCCCTCTATTATTTTGCCAGATGTCTTATTTATCAAATCATGTCTATCTAGTCCACCTATTAATATTTTTTGTTCTGTCAACCTATCGCTATTTAAACTTTTTAACTTGCATTTTTGTTGTAATTCTTCTGCCTCTTTCTCATAATCCTCCATTTAATACAGTTTCTTATTTACATAATTAAAAAATAATGTCAATTCATCTACGTCATCTATAAACCGTTTCCAGAGGATGAGATTCACCCGGAGCTCGCCATTGGGGTGGATGATATCATGTTCCCATCGCCCCACATATCAATTGGCGAAACCCCAGTGTGAACCTAGTCCCCATCGCAGTACCCCATAACTGCAAATAATTTTTGTCAAGTCGTTGGAGGATGTTAGTGTGATGGTTTGCATGTTATGTGGGCAGAAGGTGAAGAGCGGTCAGGGTGTTTATGTCTACACCACAGCCCTGCGTCAACACATGGAGCGTCACCATAAAGTGGCCTGGGAAAACTGTGGCACCAATTTAATGGTGCAACTGCTGCTTCTTCCAGCAACCCGCACATTTTTTTCCAGCAGTCAGGGCTCCTCAACCTCACCAGAAGGAAGCTGCTGTTCCTTCCCTTCGTCTACAGCTCCTGATGCTTCTCCTACTCCTTGTTATGTGTTTAACCCCTCCAGGACCCTGCCATTTTTCACCTTAAGGACCAGGCCATTTTTTGCAGATCTGACCTGTCAATTTATGTGGTGATACCTTTAAAGCGCTTTTACTTATCCAGGCCATTCTGAGATTGTTTTCTTGTCACATTGTACTTCATGATAGCTGTAAAATTGAGTAAAAAAATATATATATATATATAAAAAAAATGCCAAATTTACACCAAAAAATGGAAAATTAGCAAATTTCTATTTCTCTACTTCTCTACTTTTATAACAGATAACAATACCTCCAAAAATTGTTATTACTTTACATTCCCCATATGTCTACTTCATGTTTGGATCATTTTGTAAATGAAATTTTTTTTTTTTTTGGGCAAGGCTTAGAAGTTTAGAAGCAAATCTTGAAATTGTGGTTGTAAACTGTTGTACGGGCACAAGGTATTGCACAGAAGGAAAGGAACGCCATATGGGTTTTGGAAAGCAGATTTCACTGGGATAATTTTAAGCTGCCATGTCACATTTGAAGATTCCCTGATGCACCCCTAGAGTAGACTCTCCAAAAAAGTTGCCCCATTTTAGAAAACTACACCCCTCAAGGTATACAAAATTGAATTTACAAACTTTGTTAACCCTTTAGGTGTTCCACAAGAATTGATGGAATATAGAGATGAAATTTCAGAATTTCACTTTTTTGGCAGATTTTCCAATTTAATCCTTTTTTTCCAGTTACAAAGCAAGGGTTAACAGCCAAACAAAACTCAATATTTATGGCCCTGATTCTGTAGTTTACAGAAACACCCCATATTTTGTTTCTAAACTGCTGTACGGGCACACGGCAGAAGGAAAGGAATGCCATATGGTTTTTGGGAAGCAGATTTTGCTGGACTGGTTTTTTGAAGCCCCCCTGATGCACCCCTAGAGTAGAAACTCCAAAAAAGTGATCCCATTTTGGAAACTATGGGATAAGGTGGCAGTTTTGTTGGTTCTATTTTAGGGTACATATGATTTTTGGTTAATCTATATTACACTTTTTGTGAGGCAAGGTAACAAAAAATAGCTGTATTGGCACTTTATATTTTGTTATTTACAAAGTTCGTCTGACAGGTTAGATCATGTGGTATTTTTATAGAGAAGGTTGTTACGGACGCGACAATACCAATTTTTTGGTTGTTTGTTTCAGTTTTACATAATAAAGTTTTTTTTAGTGTTGAATATGAATGTTATGACAGCAATAAAATCAGCTGTCGGAACTTCATTGTATGGACAGTATGAATTCCCTCTTTCAGTGTACTTAACTTGCAAACGCAGTATGAAATACCAGCGTTTGGTCTCCGGGTATATTGGGAGTGTTGTGACACTCCAGCTGCTATCGCTCCGCTCAGTGGGCGGGGGCGGGTTGCGGTTAGCCGTGCCCCTCTGCATGCTATTGGCTGAACCAGGGGCTCAATCCAACCAAGGGGAGGGGCTTCCTCCTCATAACCTGAGTATCTGAGCGGCCGCGTATGGCCATTCTAGCACAGCTGCCGCCAGCCTCAGAACACGAGGCTGTTGGCGTTCATGTTTGTCTGTAACCTAGATATCTTAATGCTCCTGAGGATCCCAAATTAGGGTGAAACGCGTAGAGCAGGACTGGGGGCTTAGATGCTAGACATTTAATGGGAGATTGATTCGTGCTCACATCTCAGATACTGGGTGCATCCCGTCACTGTAATGTGGAGGCATACCAGGATGTGAGCAGATGTTTATCAATCTCCTATAGGACATAGGGCAGAGAGTCTCTTTTGGCCAGGTACCTATAGCCAGAATTTCAGCCCATGTGTCAGCATGATTAGCCGCTTGCATTAGCAGGTAATACTGTGACCACACTTAGCTGGTGGTGTTGACCTTTTGTAGCTGGACTGGTTCATTGAGGTGCAACAACCACCACCTGCTATTGTTCATGGTGTGGTCAGTTTTGAGTGGTGTATATGGTTGACTTGTTGCCTCACATGTGGATGTCCAGTTACACTGAATTTGAGCGACACAGCTGTTCAGTACATCAGACTCACTTCTGAACTGGTCTATCATGTGCAGATAGTCGTCCATCAATTTATCACAAATCACAATTTGTGTTGTCCCTCCATATATTTTAATAATATTCAATAAAGGTGAATTTATCATTTCTTACAATGTTCCGTTATTCAGTGATATTTGTATATGACTCTTTGATCTCTTGCTATTACACTTTGTGTGATGTAAAGTGACAAAAAAAATGGCTTTTTACGGATGCAGCTATACCTAATATGTATACATTTTTTTTTTATTGATATATCTAAAAATGCGTGGTTCACCGTTAATATTCAATTAATTCACAGTGTTAGTTACATATATATAGCAGCATGGATGGTAAAATGTGCATGCTAAAACAACATTGTGAATAAATATAAGGATAAAACAAATAGCAAACAGTAAAAGTTTGCTATTCCCGGCGGTAGCGTGGGATTCTTTCGAAGAACAAACAGCCCTCGGGACCGAAGCACTGATACATCCAGCAGGTGCATCGAGACGAGGTAGGAGATTTTTGTTGAAAACCCTCCGGGTAAGATCAAAATGTCTATGAAAATTAAGCGATCGCTTTTCGAAAATTACAGCGGGACGCCGCTGTCTCAGGCTAAGGAGCGGGACACCGCTCTGTGTATAGCTACTATTAATCGAGACCTAAGATTGGAGTGCTATTAATAGAGACCTGAGATTGGAGTTTTAATATTCGAGACTGGAGTGTTATTAACATTTGTGGATATCCAGAGCTTTTAAAGAAATTGTTGATATTTTTGGAGGCGAAGTTTCTATCGATTTTATTGATTGACTTTTACTGTTGGATTGCTATTTGTTTTATCCTTATATTTATTCACAATGTTGTTTTAGCATGCACATTTTACCATCCATGCTGCTATATATATGTAACTAACACTGTGAATTAATTTAATATTAACGGTGAACCACGCATTTTTAGATATATCAATAAAAATTCTTATGTACCAATATCCACTGTTCCCATTGCTTTAGAGAGTGCCCCACTGTTATTTATTTAATATTATTAGAAAAATATTAGAAGCTTGATAAATAGATATGCGTATACATAGATAAATAGATAAGTAGATATATGGATAAATAGATAGATAAATTGATAGCTGTTAGAAGCTAGATAGATAGATAGATAGATAGATTGTTAGAAAGTCCCAAATACATGTGAGCAGCACAGCAAATAAGTAAAAGCGGGTGCCAGCGGCTGTTGGAGCGATCTATCCTCCAAAATTATACAAACCAAAAATATCCACAACACTTCCTTTTTAGTAAAAAGGTGGAGGTTTATTCACCAATAGCAACGGTTCGGTCCTCACACTGGAACCATCAGTGCTTGAGAAAGGTTCCAGTGTGTGGACCGAAATGTTGCTATTGTTGAAAAAATCTACACTTTTTTAGTAACAAGGAAGTGCCGTGGACATTTTGGTTTAGATAGATGGATAAATAGATGGATAGAAATATAGGACGTTAGATAGATATTAGAAGCTAGATAAATAGATAGATAGATAGATAGATAGATAGATAGATAGATAGATAGATAGGTAGATAGTTAGATAGATAGGTAGATAGTTAGATAAATAGAAAGATTGATAGATAGATAGATTGACAGATAATAGATATAAAGATAGAATAGATAGGTCGATATATAGATAGATTGATAGATAGTTATATAAATATATTAGAACATACCCTGACATGTCTGTGAACCTTTGTTTATAGGCTAGGAAAGATAGATAGAAAGATAAATAGATAGATGATTGATAGATAGCTATGTTACAGATATCTAGATAGATTGACAGATAATAGCTAGATAGCTGTCTAGATAGTTAGCTATCATCCTACAATTCCTCTTCATGCTTTTAGGGGATGAAGGAATCGGCCACGGGAAAGTTGGGTGCCACAATTAGCTATTGTTAATACTTATAAATGATACATATCTGTGTTAAATGCAGTGATCAAATATTTTGCTTAAATCACGTCAGCCTTCGATTTATTAAACACGATCGTATATAATTAAAAGCAAATTTCAAAGATCGGAGGTCCACTAACAAAGAGCCTGCTGCCTTGAGGGACCTTCGATGACATCACGATGTGTGGGGTTGTGGTCGGAGTGGGTTGTGTTTATGGGCGGAAAATGGGGCTTTTCGGTTACATCAAAGGTCTTTTAGCTTTTAGGAAGATAGAAGGATCAATTAGCCGCAGCCAATATTTATAATAAATTCCAGCAAAATCAATTAACATAAATGTAACAGGGTATAAAGAGTATAGATCTAAGTTCCAGCAGAGAAAGCCCCTAAAATCACAATTTTAATGATATACCTTAAAAAAGATCCCAAATGGACCTTCTATACCAATACAAAAAACAAAAAATACATACAAGGTATGTGACTGATATGTTACATCCAGAGACTTGATAATACACCTGGGATACGGGAGTAAATTATCCCTATATCTACCCCTATCCTAGAACCTCAGCCCAGGGAAGACTCCTGATGGTGGAGGCCCCCTGTCCACGTTCCTAGACTAGTATCCCTAAGTTGTCCCTAAAAGGGTGAATACAGGAAATATTCTGGAGTGCCCCAGGTATGAGGTGAGGATAATGAGGTACCGATGGTACAACAATTAGCTGGATGCAAAAGACAAAGTACAAACACAAAGAAAAATACAGATAGTCAGGGTTGACATTATAGTCATACACCTGGATTACCTGAGGGACAACTTAGGGATAATAGTCTAGGAACGTGGACAGGGGGCCTCCACCATCAGGAGTCTTCCCTGGGCTGAGGATCTAGGATAGGGGTAGATATAGGGATAATTTACTCCCGTACCCAAGGTGTATTATCAAGTCTCTGGATGTAACATATCAGTCACATACCTTGTATGTATTTTTTGTTTTTTGTATTGGTATAGAAGGTCCATTTGGGATATTTTTTAAGGTATATCATTAAAATTGTGATTTTAGGGGCTTTCTCTGCTGGAACTTAGATCAATATTTATAATAGCTTAGTAAGAGGTTAATATAAGCCTAATACAAGCTTAATATAATTGTATTTTTAAGCATATTAAACTTAATTAAATTACTAACGTGTTGGACTGCATTGTATACCTTGCGGGAACTTCGGTGACATCACCAAAGGTCCTATAAAATAATTAGATAGCCGACTCAAATAACTATGGCCAATATTTATAATAGCTTAATATGAGTTTAATATGAGTTTAAGCTTAATGTAATTTTATTTTTAAACATATTAAACTTAATTGAATTACTGACGCTTTATCAGATATAAAAGAATAAAAAGGGATTTGAATGGGGGGGATTTTGGGCATGGTATGGGCAGAGTGGGTGGGGTTATGTGCAGAAAAGGGGCGTGTCCACCTGTCACTTTGAGTTTGACGAGAAGAACAGTGTTATACTACTCACCAATCTATAAAGATCCATCTGTAGCAGTATACTGTCCTCTATGGGGTGTTTGTGTGTATATATATATATATATATATATATATATAAATATAAATACATACAGTACAGACCAAAAGTTATGTATATAATTCCACATGTGTTAATTCATAGTTTTGATGCCTTCATAGTCATGAAAATAAAGAAAACTCTTTGAATGAGAAGGTGTGTCCAAACTTTTGGTCTGTACTGTATATAGTAAAAAAGATTGCTTAATGGGTGAATAAATTTCTTTTTCATTTTACTTCATGGAGTGCTGCCCTTTTTTTCTATTTATATATATATATATGTAGTTAAGGCTGCATGCAGCCTGTATTTGTGGGCGGGGCCAGGTCACTCCTCTTAAACCCCACTCCTGGGTCCTCTCCGCTACGCACGCCGCATTCGTACATCCCCGGCAGTTCTCGTCACTTCCGGTACGCTCGCTGGTCAGGTAAGTGGTGGCGCACGCCACTCCATGTCAACCTTCGCTCCTACCCTAGTTTCCCCCTCGTACGTCTCACCCGAACCGCTCCGGTGCCTGTTTCTTCTGTGCACACTTCCTTCCTGGTCAGTCCGCTGCTGCTCCACGGCGTGCCCCTCTTCTCGCGAGAGGACATGCGCACGCTCGTCGATCCCGCTCTGGAGCCCGGCGGCGGACATCACGTGCCCTCCTCCACTCGGGGGGAGGGGGGCCCTACGTCACACGCCACACCGCACCGCCCGCACCGCATGCTCAGGCCACGGTGTTTCCCCCCCCCCCCCAGCGCGACATCCCCTTGTTCCGCTCTGGTTGGGGAGGAAGGGCTGTACTGCTCCTGCATGTCATTTGTGACATGGTGTAAACAAGCGCTAAACTATGCTCAGACTAGGTTAAACGTTACTTGCAGTCTGTGCATAGGGTAGGCACCAGCTCACCTTACTGTATGTAGGTCATCCGCAATGTTTGTCAGGTCTGTGGTTTTAATAAAAAAAAAAAAAAAAAAAAAAAAATGGTATTAAGGGAATGTTCAGGTATCCCCGGTCTTTTCTGCTTCCACTAAGATACTGCCCAACAGGTCCAGAAGGCCATCTCCTTTGCTGCCTGCCGTCCGTTCTGGCGCTAGCCTGTGGCATGACCATCTTGTGTTAGCGCAGCTGGTGCTGGGCCATACGGCACCCTGCAACTTACCTAGCTTGCTTGTTCCCAGCGGTCATACTTCTTTTTATAAAAAAAAAAAAAAAAAAAGAAGAAATATTAAAAACTCCTTGATTTTGCCGTGTCCTGCAAGCCCTGGTGGCTTGTTAGTTTATGCTCTACATTTGTGTCTTATTTTTTATTTTTTCCTTTAGAGTCGTGGTTTCTCCGCCTCGTGTTCTTGTCCTCCTGACGTCTCAGGATTAGGTATTAGGACGGGTTCTTACACCTATTGCTAATTAATGTAAAAAAAAAAAAAATAAAAAAAATTTTCTACAGGCACTACGGAGGGTCCCTGCCAGTCAGTCAAGTGGAAATTCTTGGGCCTGAGGGTCTTTCAGGTAGGTATGGTGCTGCACGTCGCTTGTTATGCAGTTCACTCGCTAGTACTGTGGTTTTCCTCACCTGAGGCGTTCAGGTGTCGTTTTCTGTCCATCCTGCCTGAAGCGTTCAGGTATCTTCCCTGTCCATCTGTGCCTGAAGCGTTCAGGTATCTTCCCTGTCCATCTGTGCCTGAAGCGTTCAGGTATCTTCCCTGTCCATCTGTGCCTGAAGCGTTCAGGTATCTTCCCTGTCCATCTGTGCCTGAAGCGTTCAGGTATCTTCCCTGTCCATCTGTGCCTGAAGCGTTCAGGTATCTTCCCTGTCCATCTGTGCCTGAAGCGTTCAGGTATCTTCCCTGTCCATCTGTGCCTGAAGCGTTCAGGTATCTTCCCTGTCCATCTGTGCCTGAAGCGTTCAGGTATCTTCCCTGTCCATCTGTGCCTGAAGCGTTCAGGTATCTTCCCGGTCCATCTGTGCCTGAAGCGTTCAGGTATCTTCCCTGTCCATCTGTGCCTGAAGCGTTCAGGTATCTTCCCTGTCCATCTGTGCCTGAAGCGTTCAGGTATCTTCCCGGTCCATCTGTGCCTGAAGCGTTCGGGTATCTTCCCTGTCCATCTGTGCCTGAAGCGTTCGGGTATCTTCCCTGTCCATCTGTGCCTGAAGCGTTCGGGTATCTTCCCTGTCCATCTGTGCCTGAAGCGTTCGGGTGTCTTCCCTGTCCATCTGTGCCTGAAGCGTTCGGGTGTCTTCCCTGTCCATCTGTGCCTGAAGCGTTCGGGTGTCTTCCCTGTCCATCTTGCCTGAGGCATTCAGGTCTCGTCCCTGTTTTCGCAGCCTGTAGCATTCTGGTACACGACTCACCTCCCCAACCGGTAGCATTCAGGTCTAACCTTTCCGCTCGGCCTGGAAGCATCCAGGCCTCTCTCTCTCGCTGCAGTGACCATCTCTCCTCCTCCTGGTACCTTGGACACCCTTCTGCGTTTTACGTTTCTCCTTAGCGGTGTGCTCGCTGGCTCTCGGGAGCCTCTTCTGGGTTCCTGCCTCACCCATCCATCGTCACTCTGTTTTTCGTGTCTAACTTGCATGTCGGTGCGTTCGTCCATCTTCGCCACATCTGGGTGTTATTTTCGGTCCCGCATAACTCTCTCACGCCGGCTCCTGACTTTTCCAGTCCCCAGGGCGAGTCGGGTCTCATCCGTCAAGTCGCAGGCGGTAAGGCAAGGGTGTCGAGTCTACAGACAGGTCC
The DNA here is from genome assembly GCF_905171765.1 of Bufo bufo. Lineage (NCBI taxonomy): Eukaryota > Metazoa > Chordata > Amphibia > Anura > Bufonidae > Bufo > Bufo bufo. The sequence continues at coordinate 38,701,516 of NC_053392.1, read as the reverse complement.
TACGTAAGGTCTTCCGAACCATGTCTCAGGTGTCAGACGTGGACGACACTTTTGTCCCTTCCGGGTACCTCGGTCTCTGGTCAAGGCGGCCCAGAGTCCCTCAGGAGATGGACCGTGCCAAAGCTTGTCGCTGAATTGCACAGAAGGGGCATCAGGCATCCAGCATCAGCACGAAAAGCCGAACTATACAGGCTATTGATGTCGGAAACTGGTCCATTAGAAGGGGAAGATTCGTTCCCATCCATTCGACAATCTCTGGTGCAGTTACAGAGTTTGCCATGAGATATGCGTCCATTGACGAGGCCATTGCTCTCATCCTCAGGGCTGGGAAGGGCGCCTGGTTGTCTAAAACCGACATCGCAGACGCATTCAAACTACTTCCAATCGCTCCACATTTATGGCAATTCTATGGCATTCAATGGGAGAACAGGTTTTATTTTGCTAATCGGTTGACCTTCGGCTCTAAAAGCAGCCCATGGTTGTTCGACCAGTTGGCTCAGGCTTTACACTTGATTCTGACCCAACACGGCAGTACTCCAGCGGTCATCCACTACTTGGACGACTTTCTCCTCATTGAACAGCCACAGTGTCGACCATCAGGGCTTCACTCCCTCCTGGAGCTTTTTTCCTCCTTACACATTCCCATTTCGCAGGGCAAGACCTCTGGTCCTCACACATCCATCACCTTCCTGGGCCTTATCCTGGATTTAGACAGGATGGAAGCCAGGTTACTAGGGGACAAGTTGGCACAAATCCGTGAAGCCGTTTCCGGGGCTCTAGCATCTTCCCAGTTGACCAAAGTAGAATTACAGTCCATTCTGGGTAGATTAAATTTTGCCTTAAGGGTGATGCCCCAGGGTAGGGCCTTCATTTCACGTCTGCTCTCACTCCTCCCAGCAGCCCCCGAACCCGACAGCATTGTCCACTTAGACAGGGCAGCCATGGCAGACTTGCGTATGTGGAACGACTTCCTTTCAGCATGGAACGGGGTTAGCCTGTTCGTCCCTTCCTGGACTCAATCTTCAGCTAGGGTGTTTTCTGATGCCGCAGCTTCCCGGGGGTTCGCAGCAATATTCGGGTCCCACTGGTTGGCGGGTCCTTGGCCGCCTCAGATCAGTACTGATCCTCAGGCACTTAGTTCTTCTCCATTTCTGGAATTTTATCCCGCCGTGGCAGCTGCCACAGTCTGGGGTCACCTTTGGGCCAATTCCAGTGTTATGTTTATTTCAGACAGTCAAGACTTAGTGGATATCATCACCAAGGGTCGGGCTAAGTCGGCAAAAATCATGTCCCTCCTGCGTAAACTGGTCTGGCTATCTATGATTAACAACTTCCATTTTTCATGCTCCCATATTTCAGGTGTTAGCAACACTGCGGCCGATGCTTTATCTCGGTTCAATTTTCTCACGTTTTTTCAGGAATGTCCAGAAGCCGACCAGACCGGGGCACGGATTCCCAGTTTCAGCAGCCTAATGTTGGATTAAGGTCCCTGCTGACTACGGCCAAGGACTTCATGCACCGTTCCCTTTCTATCAACACGGCCCGCAATTACCACACCGGTTGGAAGCTTTTTTCAAAATTCACCACGGATCATCCCCAACGGGATACAGCTTTCACTCCCTACATCATGGCCTTCATGGCCTATTGTCATGTCAACCTTAAATTGGCACCCAGCACCATCCGTTTATACCTTGCCGGGGTGCAGCATTTCTTGTTGTTGCAAGATCCAGAGTATCGCTCTGTGTTTATATCTCAGGCCGTCAAAGCCACGCTCAGGGGCATGGAAAAGAGCAGTAGGGATACGACCCCTTCCCGACGGCCGGTCTCCGGTGAACTTTTTAGGCAGCTGTCTGCAATCCTAGATGGAAATCCTTTTGGCCCTTCCATTAGTCTGGTTATCAAGGGGGCAATGTATTTGAGCTTTTACGGCTTCCTACGCCCTGGAGAGTTCTCTGTCACTTCCCCAAGGGCGACCTTCCTGAAGAGGGAACAACTATCCTGGAACCTGGATCACTTTGTCTTAAGCCTTCCTTCCACGAAGACGTCTCAGTCCGGTCCTCCTATACAGATTCGCTTCTTTGAGTCAAAGAACGAATGGTGTCCGGTTCTCGTGCTACGACACTTCCTAAACACCATATTGCCTCCGGACCCTGAATCACCGTTACTTCCGTTCCAAGGGAAGCCTCTATCCACACGGCAATTCGTATCCCACATCAGATCCCTGGTCGCAGGGTTGGGGGTGGACCCCAAAACGATAACCGGACATTCATTCCGCATCGGAGCGGCATCTGCAGCCTCCAAACACAGGACACCTCCGCACGTCATACGTCACATGGGTAGGTGGAGATCTGCCTGTTTTTCCCGGTATATTCCGGATCCGCAATCAGAGACCCGGGAAGTCTTCCGTGCATTGGTTTTGTAATGTATATTAAATGTCATTGCTTTTCCCTACTCAGTGTTTTTTGCCCTCTTTTAGGCCTACCCGCGTAACGTGGCTCCAGGCACACATCAGCCACTGTTAGGGTCCCCTCCGTCTATCCTACGGACCGTGGCCTCGAACACAAGTAGTTAAGGCTGCATGCAGCCTGTATTTGTGGGCGGGGCCAGGTCACTCCTCTTAAACCCCACTCCTGGGTCCTCTCCGCTACGCACGCCGCATTCGTACATCCCACCCTTGTTCCCCCCCTTTCTTTTTTCTTTCCTGTCCCCTTTTTCACTCTACCTAGGGTTGGCCCTCTTTTAGGCCTACCCGCGTAACGTGGCTCCAGGCACACATCAGCCACTGTTAGGGTCCCCTCCGTCTATCCTACGGACCGTGGCCTCGAACACAAATATATATATACATACATATATATATATATATATATATATATATAATACTGTCCTCTTTAGTATATATCTCTTATATATATAAAAATGAGTTTGTCTGTCTGTCTGTCTAGACATCTGCGCGTTCTTTATGCACGACCAAACGACTGGACCAATCTTCACCAAATTTGTCAGGCGCTAAGAAGGTCCCTGTTAAAGGGGCGGTCACTGTGAAAGTAATTGTTAAAGGGGCGGTCACTGCGAAAGTCACTGTTAAAGGGGCAGTCACTGTAAAAGTCACTTTTAAAGAGGCAGGCACTGTGGAAGTCACTGTTAAAGGGGCAGCTACTATGAAGGTCACTGTTAATAGGGTGGTCAATGCTAAAGGGACGGTCACTGTTAAATGGGCGGCCATTGTGGAGGTCAATGTTAAAGGGGTGGGCACTGAGGAGGTCATTGTTAAAGGGACGGGTACTGTAGAGCAGTGTTTCCCAACCAGTGTGCCTCCAGCTGTTGCAAAACTACAACTCCCATCATGCCCGGACAGCCTTTGGCTGTGCGGGCATGCTGGGAGTTGTAGTTTTGCAACAGCTGGAGGCGCACTGGTTGGGAAACACTGCTGTAGAGGACACACAGAAACTTGAAATGAAATAGATGAAATATACCCGTGCGAAGCCAGGTCCTTCTGCTAGTACATTATAATGTTAAATGTAGTATATATTTACAGTACACTGCCCTCTTCAGTGTTAGTTACTTTACACAGTTTAGGGTCATCTGCAGACATTGATATTTTACTGTGCAAGCCTTCTGCAAGATCATTAATAAATATATTGAAGAGAATGAGGCCCAATACCCCACTAGTGAAAGTGACCCCTCTAATACTGACACCTGTGGTACACCACTAGTGACCCAATCTAAGTGTGTACAATTAATAAACCCTTTGTTTTATATCAAGTTACTTACCCACATACAGACATTTTCTCCCTGTCCAAGCCTTCTCATTTTATATACTACCCTTTTATATGGTACAGTATCAAATGCTTTGGAGAAGTCAAGATATACGGCATCCATTGATTTGCCACGGTCTATAACTTACCTCCTCATAGAAACTGATTAAATTATTTTTACAGGACCGATCCCTCATGAAGCCATACTTATATGGCGTTATTTGCTTATTTTCATTGAGATAACATCTCTTAGAAAACCTTCAAACAGTTTACCCACGACAGATGTTAAACTTACTGGCCTATAGTTTCTGGGCTCTGTTTTTGGACCCTTTTTGAATATTGACACCACATGTGCTAAGCCCCAATCCTGTGGAACACTCCCTGTCAGTATAGAGTCTTTAAATATTAGAAATAAGGGTCTGGGTATGACACGGGGGTGGATGCCATCTGGTACCAGCAATTTGTCTATTTTAATATTTTTAAGATGCCGCTGTACTTCTTCCTGGGTCAGACAGGGCATTTTTAATGGGGAATTTACTTTTTCATTCTGAATTTCATCTGACAGAATGTAAAAGTGAATTCAGTGGAGAAAAAATATCTCAGTCTGAAACTCCTCCCTCACCATTCTGTAAATGGCCAACACCTTCAGATTTATACTTTTTACTATTTACATAATTGAAGAACATTTTCGGGTTAGCTTTACTCTTTTTGGCAAATAATCTCTCTCTGTCTCCATTTTGGCTGCTTTTGTCTTTTACATATTCAATTTTTTTCCTTAAAGTTTTTCAATGCTTCCAATGCTTCCTTGCTACCCTACTGTTTTAATGATTTAAAAGCATTATTTTTGTCATTTATAGCTTTTTTACAATTCAAGGCTGTTTAGAATTATCCCCTGATTATGTGGGAGGATTCCCTGGCAAACTGGGAGTAGCATGAACAACAGGTGTCCAAGATTTGGGAAGCAATTAAAGGAATGGATAAAAATGGAGGCAGAGCAGGCAGACACTTGACCACTGAGGAAGGGAGAGTGAATCTACCTGTAACGCGTATGGTGAAACAAGTGATGTACCTGCATTGAAAAGCCTCCGATAATACTGTATGGCCATACAGAAGAAAATCTCTACAGTAAAGGATTAACTATTCTTATCGTCGAAAGCTGCACCAAAGGAAATTGCGGAACAGAGTGGTAACTCCTGCGATCTTTGGAACTCCCGCGAAATTTAAACCAGCTTGCTGTATGGAGCGACTGAATAAGCCGGCAAATATTTAAAGCTCCATTGAAGCAATAGGGAGACAGCAGACGCTAGACGGTAAGCCAAACATCGATTTAAAGTTTTCTTCAATCCAAAGCTCATACCGAGCTTAAAAGGATATGTTATAAGAGACTTTTCACATTATCAGGATTCCTGTGGACACTTTATGAACATATTGCGCTCCCAGTGAATACACCTACAACATTTTCAGTGACATTCAGTTTCCCAAATTGGGATAGAGCGCTAGAAGATAATACCCCCTCTTCCCAAATAACAGCATATACTTGAAGTTTTTTGGTGAGATATATACTATTGAATTTATCGACACTATTGAGTCATATGAATATAGTGTCGATCATATCTACCACAATATATGTGACTGTAATGTTGTATATTATTGCTACATTGTTCTTATAAATTTTATTACTTGTATTTTATGGGGATTTAATAAATATTTTCTGCATATGTCAATCTGGTTGCCAAGTGTATGAGTGCTCGCTCATTTTCCTATTACTTTTTTACATTTCTATTTATCCACATAAATTTTTTCTTGCTCCTCTCACAATTAGAGTTTAGGTTGGTTTTAAAAATATCCTTTTTGTATGCATTGTTATTTTTGAGGACATTGTCCCAATTAGGCTGAGTTCATACTTCAATTATGTGGTCAGTTACTTCTATCAGTTTTTGTGACCCAAATCCAGTAGCAAAGCCTACTCAGAGATAAGGTATAATGGAAAGATTTATACCTGTTCTGTGTTTTCTACCCAGATCTGGTTTTGGCTCACAATAATTGACCGAATAACTGTGTGAACTCAACCTTAATGAGGCCAGAGTTACATGCGACACCAGTATGTTCAGGAAGATAATAGCCACAAAGTTGTAAAGAGTATTGGTGCACTGAGTACAAATTCTTGAAATCCTAAAAGAAGTTAAAATGTGGTCAACAGGAGTCACCGATTTTCCTATTCATCAGTCGATGACATTGACGGCTTTAATAAATTAATGTATTACGAGCCAGGATATGACAGTGACCAATGCTGAGGCCAGGAGACTTAGATTTCAACCATTTCTCCTGTAGTGGTAGTAATACAGTGAATCCTTATTAAAACTTTAGGGACAGACTTTTTTTCAATTTATTCAATACATTTGCTTTTTATACAGATAAACTTGATCTAACTTAGCAGTTCATTCAAAGACAGACTCTAGAATACACTCAAAGAAGTATCAGAGATAAAGATGAGAAAATAGCTCAAAATTTGATTTTGGTTCAGTTCTTTCAAAGATAATTTTTTTTAGGATTTTTCAATGTAAACTTACATTTAAAACATTGAAGTATGTTTATGTAAATACAAGCAACAAAGAATAATTTGCAAATGTTTCCAGTTACATCAAAGTATTGGTAGTATGGTTTGAATGTAGCAAAAATGTATACATTTTCATGTTTCAATATTCTACGAAGTAGGATTCAACATAGAACATCTTGGGTTCAGTTCTGTCGACCAATTTTATTCTGATCCAAATCAATTTTTTGTCTGAATCAAAAGTAATAAAATTGGCCTTAAAATTTGTATATGACACTCTGAGGTCTTCTAGAAGTCAATATTTTAATCTCTCTCTCTTCCTCTCTCTAAAATTTGTCAAAATCATTCACCAATAATTCAGATTCAGATGTAATTAGAATTTTTACAAAATGTAGGTCGAATTCAGGTAAAATCAATTCCCTCATCACTAAATCATAGGCTTATAAAAAAAATAATATGTAGATCTGTCAACAGCAGCTTGTAGATGAATTCCATAAAATACCCATACATTTTTATGCAAGATGTGAATGAAGTACAAAAGGAAGTGAAAAACCTAAGGCCATCACTGTTTAATCAAAGAGGGCAGGTGGGACCTAGACTCCAAAAAGTTACAGAGATAGCCAAAAGAGCAGCTCCCTTAGTCTTCAAAATGACAGGGCCACATGCATGCATGGCCAATTATCTTTTGAAATGAAGAGAATTTTTTTAAAATGTATTCTCTTTTTATTGAAAAACATGGTAGAGTATACAACAAGGTAACATCTCAAAATATTATTTATCCATAGACCAAAATAGTATGCATGAGGTTAGGGGCATATGCAAACTAATGCCGACATTTGCAAATGCTAGATCATGGTCAAGATATGAAAAATCACTGAAACAAAAAGTCCTCATGGGTAGTGAACACTGTCCATGTCCTGATAAAGTGGTGATTATCCGTGCATGAGATGGAACCTGTGGCGAAGTAGAATAAGCAAGTAGAAATGGGGGAAACATATCACATAACAAAAAGGATAATGTAAGAAAAAGGAGGAAGAGAGATGAGACCAGCGGAGAGGCTTCATCTAAGCATGAGACACATGTATCAAGTGAGAGAGATTATTATTTTTTTTATTATCATAAACTTTTGTCCCAGCAATCAAGGCCAGAGAGTCCATCCAGAGCTGCCACACCCTTAAATATTGTTGTCTATTCTTAGCTTCCCAAGCTACCATTTCCTCCATCCTGTTAATTTGCTGAATTTTTGCCTTCCGTGAAGCAATAGATGGTGGGGATGTATCCCTCCATTTTGTCGAGATGAGAAGTTTATCTGCTGATAGCATATGTGTGGCAAGGTTTTGTTTGGCAGGAGTAAAGGTGGGACGTGGCAACCATAGAAGGACTAACTCTGCCGTGAGTGTTATAGAAAAGGAACATATTTATTTCTCTTTCGACCTCTGTCCAGAATTGGGTGATTAAAGGACAAGACCACCAAATGTGATACATGGTACCCTTATCCTGTTCACATCTCCAACATTTGTCAGAGGGTGAGATCCCTGCAGTAAATAAGAAGTCAGGTGTTTTATACCATCTGGTGATAGTTTTAAAGGAGTTTTCTTGCAACCTAATACACCTAGAGAAACCATTAGCATGGATATAATCTTTATTTTTTGGAAAAAACAGTTCCCAGTTCCTTTTTGCAATATAATAGGGTTTAGGTGAAGCCGAAGCTAGAAAGAGATTATGATATATCAAGGAAATCAGTTTTCTATGGGATGTTGGTCGCAAAGTGAGATTCTCTAGCTAAGTGGGATCTTGCAAAGGTGATTAGAGGAATTTCCTGAATTTTTGGCAAGTGCGTGTGAAGTCCAGAGATTGGATCAGTGAAGGAGAATGAGGTTCTTTCATTTGAGTAACTCTGGAAGGGTGATTGGGGGTTCCGCGTTCAGTATATTATGAATTCTGAATGTTTTTAGGGTGTTCCACCAGTTTGTATTAGGAACCAACAAATGGTCTAAAAAAGAGAGAAGCAGCCCAGTGATTGGGGAAGTGTTTCCGAAAGATGAAGAGTGATGTCACAAATTTTGCTCACCTGAAATGAGTAATCATCCAGGCTGAGACCAATGGCTGAGACAATCTGGAGCACTGGTGTAGCGGAAGCAAGCAGTGTCGAATAACAGTCCTGGTTAGTACCAGGTAAACACAGCAGTTAGGATGAGGCAGAAGCGTAGTAACAATCCAAATTCGGTACACAAGTAAACACAGCAGTTCAGGATAAGGCTCAGGAGCTAGATAGAGGCAGGAAGCACAATAATCTGGCAAGGAGGAAGTGACAAGGTCTGGTTTAAATAGGAAGTTCCAAGGTGTGGCTGATTAGGCTAAACGAGCAGAGATTGTCCAAGACTAGGAAACTATTCACTAGGTTAAGAAGCGGAGCTGCCTTGAGTAGCCGGTAGCTCATCATCCCTCTACTCATGTCGCTCTTAATTATGCTGACCTGTGGAGGGAGGAGTTTTTAGCCAAAGGCAATTCAGCAAATGGGGGCCTATTAGTTGTCTTTCTAAATCCAGATATGGTGTGGTAAGATCAGTGTTAGCTAGAAGGGTCCATCTTGCCAATTGAAATACCTCCTTGTGCCTTTTTCTGTGAGAGTAAGGAGTTTGCCAGTCTAGGCCTTCTGGCTCTCCACAAAAAGGAAATAAACAGGCTCCTGAATTGCACAAAATAAATAGAGGGGACATTTATTGGGAGCGATTGTAGTACATATGGTTCTGTGGAAGCATATAGGTTAATAAGAGTTTTTCCTGCCAAACCATGACAAGTGAGGGATCTTCATGTTTCCCAGTTGAGTCTTAATTTTACAAATGAGCAGGGTATAGTTTAAACTAAATATGTGGGAGGGATCAGAAGGGATCATGAGGCCATTTAACCCGTTCGCTACCAGCGCCGTACATGTCTGGCGCTGGAGCGATGTATAAACATGGCGCCCGCTCACACGTGCAGCGGGCATCATGGCCGACAGATCTCTGCTGTTTCAAGCAGCAAAGATCTGGGGCTAATAACCATGACCGGCAATAATGCCAATCGCGGTAATTAAATGCTTTAGATGCCGTAACCAAGTGAGATCACGGCATCTAAATGCGCAAAAAACAGGAAGCCCCGCTGCCGGGCTTGCTACTGATGCCCCGTGTGACCAATTGGGGCATCGGTACTTGCGCTGAACACTTTCAGCCTCGCTGATGAGGCTGAAATTGTTCATGCTGCAATTCTTATTTTGGCCAGGATAAGAAATGAGCAAAATCGAGTTTAAATGGTATTTAAAAATTCCCTGACCAAAATGAAAAATAAAAAATCATAATTTATAGGCTCATATATGAGCCACGAAATCATTACAAGAAATAAAAGAAATATATAAAAAAATAAAAGCTTAAATCACCCCCCTTTCCGTATAAATAAAAAATGAATACCTAAATAACAATAAATATAAACATCATGGGTATAAACACGATCAAAAACGCCCATACTATTAAAATACAAAAAAAAATTCCAATATGACAAATGGCGTAATGGAAAAAAGGGTAAAAATGCAGATTTGCCATTTTTTCATTGCTTCTCTTACCCAAAAAAATGCTATAAAGTTGATCAAATAGTCACGTACACTCCAAAATGTTATCAATAAAAACTACAGATTGTTCTGCAAAAATGGGGGTCAGAATATGGTGATGTAATACACTATTTAGACATAAAGAACCTATACATATGGGGTATAATTGTAATCATACTGACCAAGAGAATGAAGGGCATGGGTCAGTTTTTCCATAAACAAAATACTGTGGGAACAAAAGCCGTAAAACAGTGGAGGAATTGTGGTTTTTTTCAAATTCCACCCCATTTAGAATTTTTTGTATCACTTCCCACTACAGTTTATGAGGGTTCAACTTCCAGGATCATTACCAGTTAACAGAATTAAGGAGCAGTTGAGCTCAATTTAGCTCCATTCACTTGACTGGGTTGTGAGCACCAATGACAGTCACAGCCTCACCCATCTGTACAGTACTTTATCAGGATATAAATGCTAAAAAGCTTAAAAAGCTATTTAAAGCCCCTGTTTTGACGTATTTTATAAACTCTGCTCCTAACCCCTGATGACGCCGGTCTCATGGCTAAACATGTTGGGGGAGCACTGTTTATTATTTTAACCCTCTCTCTCACTGTCCAAATCAAACAGCTGACTAGGTGACCCGTGCACGGTGTCATTATAATTTATATATATATAGAGATATATGGCTACAACTTAGCTAATTTTATAAATATGTAGGGCTCCATAGTGAATAATAGTTCACAGCATACTGTGACTAAGTAGCAATACTATCCTGCTACAGTCACTAGATTGGTAGACTTAGGTTTGGTGCTGTCCTTACCAATTTGTTACTACATTAATCTCATTTGGGGGGTATTTAAAGGTCCAAAACATAGACTATAATATAGGTAATGTGAATATAACACATCTATTTGGAGCTTTCAGCACCACTCTTAGCTACATCTTTATGGTACTATAAGATGCAATATGGGATATGTACAGTGAGACAGCAAATTTTCATCAGTGATTTTGTTTATTATTTCTACTGTCACTTTAATAAAAGTTAAGTTTTATACAATACGTCAAAAACAGGGGCTTTATATAGCTTTTTAAGCTATTTAGTATTTATGAATAGAATACCCTAGACACAATTGGGGTCCTGTTCTGTATTTCCATTGAGTCAATGGCCCTATCTCCCTTTTCACTGGTATAGATCCTGGACCCTCATATTGACCAATCCTGAGGATTTTCCTCATTGAGACACTATTTCTATGTTCTCTCTGGTTTCACTATTTTTCCTTCCAAATAAGATATTACATACATTCTGAAGAACCTTGGACATCTGACTCTTGAGCTTGGCTGTTCTGTAGATTAGGAAGGAGGAATGTAGAACTGGGAGAAATGTCAAGAAAATATGAAGCCAAGGAAGTTGCCCACAGTAAAAATAGTAATAAACTAAAGTACCAAAATAGCCAAAGAAGTATATAGTGTTATATACGAAACTGAAGGACACAAATTTCATCACTAAGTAATATATCTCCAAATTGATGGTTAAATTATTGTTCCTCTTCATCCTTGTTGTGTGAGAATACAATGAACTGAAGATGACGACTGATGAGATAGCATAGAAAACCACAGGGATGAAGGTTCCTACAGTAAAATTGAAGACAAAATGATTCAAAATACAATCTTTGGTTGTGTTGTAGGTTCCGACATTTGTGACCCTGGTGAAAGTTATAACGAAGGTTATCAGAGTATATAAAGCAGAGAAAAGCACTAAGGCTACAATAAAATAAACATTCCTCTGTACTATGGCCTCCCTCAGATACAGGAACAGTCTGGTCTGGAGGTTGGAGATCTTCAGACTGAAGACAATGGAGAGCAGAGTCTCTAACCAAAAATTGACATATGTAAAGAAAGTGTAAAGCTCGCTCATAACAATCAGAATTGCATGTGACTCCTCCATTCTGCTAAAGTAGAAGATAGCCACGAATATGTAAAAAGTAACAGCACACTGAGCGCACATCCTTGAAATCCCAAGAGAAGTTGCAATGTGGTCAACACCAGTCATCGATCTTCCTTTCCACCAGTCATTGACATTGACGGTTACAATAAATGACTGTATCACCAGCCCGGCTATGAGAGCGATCAGTGCTAAGACCAAGAGACCCAGATGTTGGAGTTCAGCCATCTCTTCTGTACTGCAAGGATCCTGGTAACACAGTGAATCTTTATTAAAGCTTTAAGGACAAAAAATTTTCATTTATTCAAATATTGTAATATTATCATTGGTAGACGCTGGTAGACATAGACTCTGAGCTGGCACAGGTCTACAAATGCAGAGCAGATCACATAACATAGCACGATCATTTTACACCTGGTACAGCAGAGAAGAAATAAATATGTTAAATAAGGCTAAGTGTACATTGTATCTGTGCATTTAGCCTTATGCATAAGTTGAGAATGCTCCTGGAGTAATGGTCACAATTAGTGTTGAGCGTTCACCACAAAGTCGAATTTCCTTGTGCTTCGTCTTAACAAATCTATTTTACCTCGAAAAATCTCATGATGATGTCATCACATCACAATATTTTGCATGGAGTCTTCAGTAATGATGGCTTCGATGGACTCTCTGTGATCAAATGGATAAGTTGAGTATGTATTTTTTTTTTATAATGGATTAGCCACTGAAGGCCTTCATTTTAATCTCAGACACCACTGCGGTCAGCAATGAATGTGGCATCTGAGGGGTTCAATGACGTGGTGGCGCAATCGCCGTTCCCGGTCATTTTGCTTGCTACATACAAAGGAATGGGCTTCATGACGAGGTAACAACAAATACAGCACACCTTCACAGGGAACTAGCAACTTAGACTAACTATTGCTCAGGCACCCTTTCTTAGGGGAAAGTACCTTAAGTACCTAAAAGTCCCCGATAAAGATGATCGAATCGATGCTAAACAAATTGTTACAAATTTCACAAAAATGTGTCTGCCAAATTCGAAGCTTTTGTGATTTGCTTTGTTTGAATAGTTTAAAGAGAGCATCCATTGCCATTTCACTGTTAATTTTGGCAGGGAAAAGAACATGAGGTAGGAGGAAGATGGAGAATCACATGACATGGGAGGAAGCGGAAGAGGCCTTGTCCTGACTTACACAAAGGGTGACATATAGCCTGGATCATCCAATCAAGAGGGCAGTAGGCAGGGAGATGTCTAGCTGAATCAGTAAAAGCACCACAGTTTGTTCAGCTTCTGACCTGTAAGGAGTAGTGTTGGGTAGGGTTGAGCGAACCCGAACTGCAAGGTGGAATTCGATCCCAATTTACTCGCGCTTCTTGGTAACGAATCACATTTTTCCTAAAATGGCAGCTGCACGTGTGAGGACATGGGTCAAGGAACTGTCGGAAGGCGGGATCACCCAGTTTGATATGCATTCATGCATGCAGCCAATCAGCAGCCAGCCAGCCCTGTAATGTCACAGCCCTATAAATACGGTGGCCATTTTGGAATCAGACATTTTCCAGCATTCTGAGTGCAGGGACAGATGTTGCATGCGCTAGGGAGAGTTATACTGAAAACCTCATTGTGAAAAAAATTTTGATTTATAAGTGCAGGGAAATATTATTCAAATTGCAGGAATACGATAGTGAGGAATAATTTCACAGCATCTTAGTGCAGGGAGAGATGTCTGAAATCGCTAGGGACAGTGCTAGAAAAACCTAATTGTGAAAAAAAAAGCGATTTACAAGTGCAGGGAAACATTGTTTGGGGATACAGCTCTGGCATTCCAGCAATTTGTTCTTGTTATTAGGGCGCAAGTGCTATGTTGAAAAGCCTTTAGTGGCTTATATCTGTTGAAAAGGAAAAAATATACGCACTTTGCTCTTGCATTTATTTGTGTTGAAAAACTTTAGTGGCCTATTTCAGTACAAAAAGGAAAAAAATATACGCACTTCACTGTTACATTTATTTGTGGTGAAAGACTTTAGTGGCCTATTTCACTACAAAACAAAAAAATATATAGACATTTCGCTTTTGCAGTGATTAATATTTCAGTAGAAAAACAAAATTTATTCTGCATTCAGTGCTGCAGTTATATGTGGTAAAATCTTTAGTGATGTATTTCGGTTGAAAAACAAAATGTATTCAGCTTGAGAAAGGGATACCACATCCAAGAGAGGTCAATGGCTGAAATCTGATTTGCTGTTGTTGCCTTGCCGCTTTTTTTTTCCTAAATGTGAACCACCCAGAGAGGGTGGGTGTCACGGATGTTGTAGGGGAGGACACCAAAGGACAACAAGAAGGAAGGGAAAAGACATTAGGCCTCACCACTAGGGAAGGAAAAGGGTCACCACCTATAAAACCCTGCTTCTGGCCCTAACTCCTATCCGTATGGGCACCTCTGGATGGTAGAGATGCCCATACACAGGAACCTAGAAAACCCTGGTGGCCCTCAGATGCCCTAATAGTAATGACCGGGCAGAGACAACCCGCTCCTTCCCTGGTGAAGGAACCAGCGTCTCACTGAGGCCTAGTAAACAACAAAGGTGGGGGGGAATACAAAACACAACAAGCGGAACACTTAACTTCTGAGGCTGATGGATGACGGACGAACAGGACTTCACCATGAACCACACTCCAGCTCTTCCAAAAACCAAATGAAGCTATCCAGAGCAAGGAGTGATGGGTAAAGTCAGACTAAATAGGGGGAGCTGAAGGTCACATGATCCACACCTGAACAGGGGGTGTGGACATACCAGCAACACATAAAGTGAAACCAAAAGAGGCTGTCAGATAACTAATGTGCAGATATTCTTTCAGACCTTCTCAAACCTGTCACCGGCGTGACAGTGGGTCAAGTTATTAAAGCAGACACATCCAAGGAAGGCAGCAGGCATGCGGCAATTACCCACTCCCGACTCAGGGAGGTAGTGACGATAGGGTGGGTGTCAAGGATGTTGTAGGGGAGAACACCAAAGGACAACAAGAAGGAAGGGAAAAGATTTTAGGCCTCACCGCTAGGGAAGGAAAAGGGTCACCACCTATAAAACCCTGCTCCTGGCCCTAACTCCTATCCGTATGGGCACCTCTGGATGGTAGAGATGCCCATACACAGGAACCTAGAAAACCCTGGTAGCCCTCAGATGCCCTAATAGTAACGACCGAGCAGAGACAACCCGCTCCTTCCCTGGTGAAGGAACCAGCGTCTCGCTGAGGCCTAGTAAACAACAAAGGTGGGGGGGAATACAAAACACAACAAGCGGAACACTTAACTTCTGAGGCTGATGGATGATGGATGAACAGGACTTCACTATGAACCACACTCCAGCTCTTCCAAAAATCAAATGAAGCTATCCAGAGCAAGGAGTGATGGGTAAAGTCAGACTAAATAGGGGGAGCTGAAGGTCACATGATCCACACCTGAACAGGGGGTGTGAACATACCAGCAACACACAAAGTGAAACCAAAAGAGGCTGTCAGATAACTAATGCGCAGATATTTTTTCAGACCTTCTCAAACCTGTCACCGGCGTGACAGTGGGTCAAGTTATTAAAGCAGAAACATCCAAGGAAGGCAGCAGGCATGCGGCAATTACCCACTCCCGACTCAGGGAGGTAGTGACGATAAATAACAATACAGGACTCTTAAGATGTCCTGTTATTGGAATGAGTAATAAAAAATTACAGGGAATGTCACTGCAGTATTTTGGAGGAATCGTTATATAGGAGAGGCCCTGCAGACGCTTTGTTGACTCTAGATAACTTCTGCCTGATCGCACGTCCCTGTGAAATCCACGATCCATTTGGATATCTTCCCTATCAACTTTTGATTTTTTTTTATGTGCTTAACATGGTGACCACCGGTAACAAGGAATCATTGTTCGATTTCGGAGAGGGAGCTTGATAAACGGCTACGGCTACTACTTCAAAGCAAGGCAGCATGAGTTGCGGGCCTGCACGTGAGCTGTCCCTGTAAAAGATTTGAGTTGCGGGCCTGTAAGTGAGCTGACCCTGTAAAAGATTTTAGGTTCGGGCCTGCTGGTGAGCTGACCCTCTAAAATGTTCTATGCGAGGGTCTGCATGTGAGCTGACTCTGTAAAAGATTTCAGTCGCAGGCCTGCATGTGAGCTGACCCAGTAAAAGATTTTAGATGTGAGCCTGCTGGTGAGCTGAGGTGGAACCGACAAACCAAACTTGATTTTCATGGCTGCATTAATCTGCAGGTGACCGTGATACAGCTCCACAAAGTGTTTCCATCTGCATCTTTCTAAGCAATCTGTGGCCTCAGTCTTTTATCCAGACTCTGTCATTGTGCCACTATGTGGCCTCCTCATGATGCCATCTCCACACCATGTCACCTTGCCACTCATTTTTATCACCATGCTGCTGCTTATGCTGCTTAAAAGGCCTTAAACTGATCACCAGGTGGTACGAACTGGCGCTCTCTGCTTTGGAGGTGCTGGCCTGCCCTGCCGCCAGCATTTTGTCTGAGCGTGTATTTAGTGCTGCTGGTGGCATTATGCTGATGCAGCTTAAAAGGGCTTAAAGTGATCACCAGGCCCACAATCTAAAAATCGATTTTATAGGAAAAATTGGTGATAAAAATGAGTGGCATGGTGACATGGTGTGGAGATGGCAGCATGAGGAGGCCACAAAGTGGCACAATGACTAGTCTGTGACACAATGAATAGTCTGGATAAAAGACTGAGGCCACAGATTGTTTAGAAAGATGCAGATGAAAACACTCTGTGGAGCTGTATCACGGTCACCTGCAGATTAATGCAGCCATCAAAATCAAGTTGGGTTTGTTGGTTCCACCTCAGCTCACCAGCAGGCCCGCACCTAAAATCTTTTACTGGGTCAGCTCACATGCAGACCCTTGCATAGAACATTTTAGAGGGTCAGCTCAGCTGCAGGTCCTCGCATATAACACTTTACAGGGTCAGTTCACCTGCAAGCACTAGCATATAATGTTTTACAGGGTCAGCTCACCTGCAGGCCCGAACCTAAAATCTTTTACGGGGTTAGCCTTGCTTTGAAGTAGTAGCCGTTTATCAGGCTCCCTCTCTGAAATCGAACAATGATTCCCCGTTACCAGTGGTCACCATTAGAGCTGAGCGATCACCTGGATGTTCGGGTTCGAGAAGTTCGGCCGAACTTCCCGGAAATGTTCGGGGTCAGGATCCGAACTCGAACCCGAACTTCGCCCCGAACCCTATTGAAGTCAATGGGGACCCAAACTTTTCGGCACTAAAAAGGCTGTAAAACAGCCCAGGAAAGGGCTAGAGGGCTGCAAAGGCAGCAAAATGTAGGTAAATCCTCTGCAAACAAATGTGGATAGGGAAATGAATAAAAATAAAAATAAAATAAATGAAAATTAACCAATATCAATTGGAGAGAGGAGAGGTCCCATAGCAGAGAATCAGGCTTGATGTCATAGCAGAGAATCAGGCTTCATGTCACCCACCAATGGAACAGGCCACTGTCAGATATGTTTAGGCCCCGGCATCCCAGACAGAGGAGAGAGGTCCCATAGCAGAGAATCAGGCTTCATGTCATAGCAGAGAATCAGGCTTCATGTCACCCAACACTGGAACAGGCCACTGTCAGATATTTTTAGGGCCCGGCACCAAGACAGAGGATAGAGGTCCCATAGCAGAGATTCAGGTTTCATGTCATAGCAGAGAATCAGGCTTCATGTCACCCAACACTGGAACAGGCCACTGTCAGATATTTTTAGGCCCCGGCACCCAGACAGAGGAGAGGTTCATTCAACTTTGGGTTGCCCCACAATATAATGGTAAAATGAAAATAAAAATAGGATTGAATGAGGAAGTGCCCTGGAGTACAATAATATATGGTTAAGGGGAGGTAGTTAATGTCTAATCTGCACAAGGGATGGACAGGTCCTGTGGGATCCATGCCTGGTTCATTTTTATGAACGTCAGCTTGTCCACATTGGCTGTAGATAGGCGGCTGCGTTTGTCTGTAATGATGCCCCCCTGCCGTGCTGAATACACGTTCAGACAAAACGCTGGCCGCCGGGCAGGCCAGCACCTCCAAGGCATAAAAGGCTAGCTCTGGCCACGTGGACAATTTGGAGACCCAGAAGTTGAATGGGGCCGAACCATCAGTCAGTACGTGGAGGGGTGTGCACACGTACTGTTCCACCATGTTAGTGAAATGTTGCCTCCTGCTAACACGTTCCGTATCAGATGGTGGTGCAGTTAGCTGTGGCGTGGTGACAAAACTTTTCCACATCTCTGCCATGCTAACCCTGATCTCAGAGGAGCTGGCCGTGACACAGCTGCATTGGCGACCTCTTGCTCCTCCTCTGCCTTCACCTTGGGCTTCCACTTGTTCCCCTGTGACATTTGGGAATGCTCTCAGTAGCGCGTCTAGCAACGTGCGCTTGTACTCGCGCATCTTCCTATCACGCTCCAGTGCAGGAAGTAAGGTGGGCACATTGTCTTTGTACCGCGGATCCAGCAGGGTGGCAACCCAGTAGTCCGCACACGTTAAAATGTGGGCAACTCTGCTGTCATTGCGCAGGCACTGCAGCATGTAGTCACTCATGTGTGCCAGGCTGCCCAGAGGTAAGGACAAGATGTCCTCTGTGGGAGGCGTATCGTCATCTTCCTGCGTTTCCCCCCAGCCACGCACCAGTGATGGGCCCGAGCTGCTTTGGGTGCCACCCCGCTGTAAACATGCTTCATCCTCATCCTCCTCCACCTCCTCCTCATCCTCGTCCTCCTCGTCCTCCAGTAGTGGGCCCTGTCTGGCCACATTTGTACCTGGCCTCTGCTGTTGCAAAAAACCTCCCTCTGAGTCACTTCGAAGAGACTGGCCTGAAAGTGCTAAAAATGACCCCTCTTCCTCCTCCTCCTCCTCCTCCTGGGCCACCTCCTCTTCCATCATCGCCATAAGTGTTTTCTCAAGGAGACATAGAAGTGGTATTGTAACGCTGATAACGGCGTCATCGCCACTGGCCATGTTGGTGGAGCAATCGAAACAGCGCAACAGGGCACACAGGTCTCGCATGGAGGCCCAGTCATTGGTCGTGAAGTGGTGCTGTTCCGCAGTGCGACTGACCCGTGCGTGCTGCAGCTGAAACTCCGCTATGGCCTGCTGCTGCTCGCACAGTCTGTCCAGCATGTGCAAGGTGCAGTTCCACCTGGTGGGCACGTCGCATATGAGGCGGTGAGCAGGAAGGCCGAAGTTACGCTGTAGCGCAGACAGGCGAGCAGCGGCAGGATGTGAAGCCGGAAGCGCGAACAGACGGCCCGCACTTTATGCAGCAGCTCTGACATGTCGGGGTAGTTGTGAATGAACTTC
Source organism: Bufo bufo (assembly GCF_905171765.1). Lineage (NCBI taxonomy): Eukaryota > Metazoa > Chordata > Amphibia > Anura > Bufonidae > Bufo > Bufo bufo. Next base: position 38,682,311 of record NC_053392.1, on the reverse strand, counting down.
TGCACCACAAAATTCAGCACATGTGCCAGGCAAGGGATGTGCGTCAAACCGGCTAGTCCCAGAGTTGCAACGAGATTTCGCCCATTATCGCACACCACCAGGCCGTGCTTGAGGCTCACCGGCAGCAACCACTCGTCGGTCTGTTGTTCTATACCCCACCACAACTCCTGTGCGGTGTGGGGCCTGTCCCCCAAACATATGAGTTTCAGAATGGCCTGCTGACGTTTACCCCTGGCTGTGCTGAAGTTGGTGGTGAAGGTGTGTGGTTGACTGGATGAGCAGGTGGAAGAAGAGAAGGAGGAAGCTGAGTAGGAGGAGGAGGAGACAGGAGGCAAAGAATGTTGCCCTGCGATCCTTGGCGGCGGAAGGACGTGCGCCAAACAGCTCTCCGCCTGGGGCCCAGCCGCCACTACATTTACCCAGTGTGCAGTTAGGGAGATATAGCGTCCCTGGCCGTGCTTAGTGGTCCACGTATCTGTGGTTAGGTGGACCTTGCCACAGATGGCGTTGCGCAGTGCACACTTGATTTTATCGGATACTTGGTTGTGTAGGGAAGGCACAGCTCTCTTGGAGAAGTAGTGCCGGCTGGGAACAACATACTGTGGGACAGCAAGAGACATGAGCTGTTTGAAGCTGTCTGTGTCCACCAGCCTAAATGACAGCATTTCATAGGCCAGTAGTTTAGAAATGCTGGCATTCAGGGCCAGGGATCGAGGGTGGCTAGGTGGGAATTTACGCTTTCTCTCAAATGTTTGTGAGATGGAGAGCTGAACGCTGCCGTGTGACATGGTTGAAATGCTTGGTGACGCAGGTGGTGGTGTTGGTGGTACATCCCATGTTTGCTGGGCGGCAGGTGCCAACGTTCCTCCAGAGGCGGAGGAAGAGGCCGAGGCGGCAGCAGCAGAAGAGGTAGCAGGGGAAGCCTGAGTGAGTTCCTTGTTTTTAAGGTGTTTATTCAAACTGCAGTTCATGCTTTGCATGCAGGTGCCTGGTCATGCAGGTTGTGCTAAGGTTCAGAACGTTAATGCCTCGCTTCAGGCTCTGATGGCACAGCGTGCAAACCACTCGGGTCTTGTCGTCAGCACATTGTTTGAAGAAGTGCCATGCCAGGGAACTCCTTTAAGCTGACTTTGGGGTGCTCGGTCCCAGATGGCGGCGGTCAGTAGCAGGCGGAGTCTCTTGGCGGCGGGTGTTCTGCTTTTGCCCACTGCTCCCTCTTTTGCTACGCTGTTGGCTCGGTCTCACCACTGCCTCTTCCTCCGAACTGTGAAAGTCAGTAGCACGACCTTCATTCCAGGTGGGGTCTAGGACCTCATCGTCCCCTGCATCGTCTTTCACCCTGACCTCCTGTTCAGTCTGCACACTGCAGAAAGACGCAGCAGTTGGCACCTGTGTTTCGTCATCATCAGAGACGTGCTGAGGTGGTATTCCCATGTCCTCATCAGGAAACATAAGTGGTTGTGCGTTCTATCTCTTCCACCCCTGGGGAAGGGCTAGGTGGATGCCCTTGGGAAACCCTGCCAGCAGAGTCTTCAAACATCATAAGAGACTGCTGCATAACTTGAGGCTCAGACAGTTTCCCTGATATGCATGGGGGTGATGTGACAGACTGATGGGCTTGGTTTTCATGCGCCATCTGTGCGCTTTCTGCAGAAGACTGGGTGGGAGATAATGTGAACGTGCTGGATCCACTGTCAGCCACCCAATTGACTAATGCCTGTACCTGCTCAGGCCTTACCATCCTTAGAACGGCATTGGGCCCCACCAAATATCGCTGTAAATTCTGGCGGCTACTGGGACCTGAGGTAGTTGGTTCACTAGGACGTGTGGCTGTGGCAGAACGGCCATGTCCTCTCCCAGCACCAGAGGGTCCACTAACACCACCACGACCATGTCCGCATCCGCGTCCCTTACTAGATGTTTTCCTCATTGTTACCGTTCACCACAATAAGAAAAATATTATTTGGCCCAATGTATTGAATTCAAATTCAGGCCTTTTTTTACAGACACCTAACACTATCTGGCTATCGTTTTAGGTACCGTATTACACTAATACAGGCACAGCAGTAATGACAGATTTAGCTGAATATAAATTTGAGGCCTAGTATTTAGGCGCTGGGTGACAGGTATACGTTTACGGACAGAATTAGACTTGGATATGCACAGTAGCGTGTGTGTGAAGTTATTGAGAATGACCCTATCAGCACCTTGAATCTAATATACCCTTTTAATGAATAGATTTAAAGTAGCACTGATACAGCAGAAACCACTAATTTAGGAAATTGCTAAGTTGGGAATTGTATTTCAACCCAGAACAAAAATATATCCTTTGCCAGACAGCAGACAGTATTACAATTGGCTGGCCACAGCTAAAAAAACAGATTTAGGGTACTGCTATTTTGGCAATTGTATTTCACCCCTCAATAAAATAGCAAGCACAGCCAAGCCCCTGATGTAGGATATAGCAAAAAAAATAACCACACTATTGATGGTTAAATGGACTTGGTGGCAGCTTGCCCCTGATGTAGGATATAGCAAAAATATAACCACACTATTGATGGTTAAATGGACTTGGTGGCAGCTTGCCCCTGATGTAGGATATAGCCAAAAAATAACCACACTATTGATGGTTAAATGGACTTGGTGGCAGCTTGCCCCTGATGTAGAATATAGCAAAAAAATAACCACACTATTGATGGTTAAATGGACTTGGTGACAGCTTGTGCGGGCGCACCACAAGACACAAAATGGCCGCCGATCACCCCAGAAAAAAGTGACTGAAAAACGCTCTGGGCAGCCTAAAAACAGTGAGCAATTGAATAGCAGCCGTTCAATGATCCACAGCTGTAGATCGATCACTGACTTAAGTGTTTTGGAGGAGTTAATCACTGCCTAATCTCGCCCTAACGTCGCAGCTGCAACCTCTCCCTACACTAAGCACAGCAGAGTGACGTGCAGCGCTACGTGACTCCAGCTTAAATAGAGGCTGGGTCACATGCTGCACTGGCCAATCACAGCCATGCCAATAGTAGGCATGGCTGTGATGGCCTCGGGGGGCAAGTAGTATGACGCTTGTTGATTGGCTGCTTTGCAGCCTTTCAAAAAGCGCCAAGAAAATGACGAACATCGAACCCGAACCCGGACTTTTACTAAAATGTTCGGGTCCGTGTCACGGACACCCCAAAATTGGTACGAACCCGAACTATACAGTTCGGGTTCGCTCATCCCTATTAGCTACTATTAATCGACACCTAAGATCGGAGTTTTAATAATCGAGACTGGAGTGTTATTAACATTTGTGGATATCCAGAGCTTTTAAAGAAATTGTTGATATTTTTGGAGGCGAAGTTTCTATCGATTTTATTGATTGACTTTTACTGTTGGATTGCTATTTGTTTTATCCTTATACTTATTTACAATGTTGTTTTAGCATGCACATTTTACCATCCATGCTGCTATATATATGTAACTAACACTGTGAATTAATTGAATATTAACGGTGAACCACGCATTTTTAGATATATCAATAAAAATTCTTATGTACCAATATCCACTGTTCCCATTGCTTTAGAGAGTGCCCCACTGTTATTTATTTGATATTATTAGAAAAATATTAGAAGCTTGATAAATAGATATGCGTATACATAGATAAATAGATAAGTAGATATATGGATAAATAGATAGATAAATTGATAGCTGTTAGAAGCTAGATAGATAGATAGATAGATAGATAGTTAGAAAGTCCCAAATACATGCGAGCAGCACAGCAAATAAGTAAAAGCGTGTGCCAGCGGCTGTTGGAGCGATCTATCCTCCAAAATTATACAAACCAAAAATATCCACAACACTTCCTTTTTAGTAAAAAGGTGGAGGTTTATTCACCAATAGCAACGGTTCGGTCCTCACACTGGAACCATCAGTGCTTGAGAAAGGTTCCAGTGTGTGGACCGAAATGTTGCTATTGTTGAAAAAATCTACACGTTTTTAGTAACAAGGAAGTGCCGTGGACATTTTTGGTTTAGATAGATGGATAAATAGATGGATAGAAATATAGGACGTTAGATAGATATTAGAAGTTAGATAAATGTTACAGGTTACGTAGCGGCATGACGTAGGCGCGCCGCGCTCCGCCTCTGGCCGCCCTCTCCTCGCCTCTCTCCCTGCCTCACCGCCTCATCGCTGCGCTCTGCCGACTTCCTCGATGTGGTGCCAGGATCCTAAAGAACGCCGCCCCCTGATCAGACCTGGTTAGCGGAGCCCAGATGCTCTGGAGGGGAGTTAGCCTGCTGCTTGTGCTTGGGGTGAGCCTCCGCTGAATATCGATCCTTTGAGGGGATGTCGAACGCTGAAGGCCGATTGCTCTGACTTCCTTCTGAATTCCTGCTGCTGGGACCGGTCGTGTGGTGCTCCGTCGCTGTAGATTTGCTGGGCGCCAGGCGCTGGAGCTGCGCTCCGTTTTGTGCTGCCAGGTTATCTCGGCTTACACGATTCACCTCGTTGTGATCAGCTGTTCTTTTTCTGGCTGCCTGGGAGGTGCGGGGTATCGGAGCTGGTAAGATACCGGGGCTTGTGGGATACCAGTAAAATCGGGATCTTGACTCCTCTGGGGGAGGTGGGGGCTTGGGGCCAGATGCCAGTTACTCTGCAGGTGGAATGGGTTGCTTTTTTCAACATCTCTGAAAACAACGACTTTTGAATTTTCTGGTTCCCGGAGCGGGTGAGGGGTGGTAGTGGGGTGGTGTCCCCTAACCTACTGCGGTACTACTGCTAATGGTTTGTGGGCAGTTGTGCCCGCCGGGAGCTTTGGGTTTATTCCCTGTGGCAGTTGCGGTGTCCGCTGGAGTCTGTGGCTCCGCTGTTTGATGAACTAACCCCCCCTCCTTTCCATAAGGTATAGAAGACTGTATAAGGAATAAAAGATCCCCCTCGCCCTATAGTCCTGGCCCCTGCCTTCTTTTTTATGGATGGACCGGCAATTGGAAAATTTCTGGACAAAATTTCTGGACACTTTAATATTGTCTGTGGAACTAGAGACATTAATCTTGTTTATTCTAGAGGATATATAAATCTGATCTTTGGTAACCTGTTAAGGTCCTGATCTCTTTTCAGTGTAATCCATAGCTATATGGCCGTGATTTAGCTGTGGGTATCTATATGCCATTCCTTTCTGTGGTGCACTAACCAGCTAGCTCGCAGCTATGATGGGTTTCTGTACTTTATATATGGACTCAGTGTTTATTATTATGAATGCCTTCCGTATCTTCTGTTAATTTGCCTTCTATGTACTTAATTGCACCTTCCTGCTATAGGGTTTTACAAATTTATTGAGAAGTGGTGAGCTGTATACACGAGATATTGCCAAGTGGGGTTTTGGTAGGTAGACGCAATATATTATTCTCTGTAAAAATGCCGCCAAAATACCGTAAATCTGGTGGTCTGACCTCCCCAAAAGGTGGTTCAGGGCGGAGCCCACAGGCTCGACTAGATAAGTTTCTGAAGTCACCACCACCTAAAACTAGAGGAGGGGTACTGAGATCCGGCCCACAGGCTGAGTTAGTCTCTGACAATCCGGACCGGCTGGAGCAGCCCTTATCAAAGTCCGGTTCCTCTCATAGTGAAGGCTTTGAGAGTATTAATAATAAATTGCAGGATATACTGGGAGTTGTAAACGCCACTAGTACCTCGGTTGCAGAGTTGACTTCCTCTCTTGCGGTAGTACAAGGGGATGTTACTATAATAAGAGATGAGGTGACGAAGTTGAGAGTAAAAGTTAAGGAATTGGAGACCGCAGTTAAATCTGTCACCGCAGAGAATGGGGTATTAAAGAACAGACTGGTAGAAGTAGATGAAGATCGTACCTGGTTAAGAAGGAAAGTGACTGAGTTGGAGGATAGATTATAGGTATAATCTTCGATTAGTAGGATTTCCAGAAGGGGTAGAACAGGATGATCCGTCAAAATTTATTCAGAAATGGCTGATAGAGAGTTTGGGGCCAGACTATGACGTATCCTCCTTCTGTGTGGAAAGGGCCCACAGAATCCCTTTTAAAAAACCTCCTCCAGGTGCTCCCCCTAGGGCATTTCTAGCAAAATTTGTATGTTCAAAAGACCGGGATTGGGTTCTTAGACTCAAAAGAGAAGTATCAGAAATATATTTTGATGGTAACCTGATATTAATATTTCCGGACTTCTCTCGAGAGACCCAAAATAAAAGAAGATCTTTCTTTGAGGTTAAAAAAAGGCTGATTTCAGCCAAAATTAAGTACTCAATGATATACCCGGCTAAATTAAGAGTAGTACATAATGATTCTGTTTGTTTTTTCCCCACACATGTCGAGGCGGCGCAATGGTTGGATTCTAAGGGTTTATGAAATAAAATGAAGAGGAGGCGAGGGGGGAGGGTAGTGAGGGGAGGTGGCGGGGGGGGGGGGGGGTGGTTGGGTGGAAGGTGAGAGGTTGATGGGTATTGTACTATGCCCTGTCAACCATGCACGGGGGTGTTTTGGGGGTGGGTTTGAGGGTGGGATTGACTGTCGTTCTCTGTTTCTTGTGGCTGTGCGTGCATCACCGCTGAGAGGGGGGCTACATCCTTGTACTTCTTATGGTAGGTAACATTTTATGTTGGAATGTGAGAGGGTTGGGAGATAGAGTGAAGAGGACGGTGGTATTTGATCTGGTGGTCCGTCATTTACCTGCGATCGTGGCACTACTAGAGACTCATGCAATAGAAGATAGGATCTTGACATTGAAAAGGAAATGGGCTTCTTATGAGTATCATGCCTGCTATTCCTCTTATGCAAGAGGTGTTAGTGTATATATCCATCGTGGGCTGGATTTCCAACCACTAGATAGTATCATTGATAAAGAAGGGAGATATGTATTTCTCCATGGGTTCTGGAAAGGGCAGGAGGTGATATTGGCCTTCATCTATGTCCCACCGCCATTTAAACTAACGGTTTTTTCTCATCTAGTCCAATATATATCTTCTAAAAATCAATGTGCCTTATTGGTGGCAGGTGATTTCAATGCAGTTCTGGACCCTGAGTTGGATCGGTTTTCCTCTGCATCCGGGCGGGGCCGCAGTGGATCGCCTTTGATCGCTGTGTGCCAGGAGCTGGCGCTGGTGGATATCTGGCGCCACCTCTATGGCAACAAAAAAATCTTTTCTTGCTTTAGCCAGTCATACGGGTCTATGTCCCGCATTGACTTGTCCTTTGCGAGTCGGGATCTGTGCGGCCGCGTCCTGAGGATGAGGTATGAACCGCATGGAATTTCGGATCATTCCCCAGTTCTGATTGCGTTTACGGAGGATTTTCCCTCCGGAAGAACTTTTAAATTGAACCCGCATTGGTTTGAGGTGATTGGGGAGCAGTCCCGAGTAGATCAGGATATTCAGGAATTTTGGGGCTTCAACGTTGGTTCGACACACATACATTTTGTGTGGGACGCGTTGAAGGCCCACATTCGGGGTTTGTACTTTAATAAGATCCATAGATTTAGAAAGGAAGCACGATGAAGGGAGAAAGAACTGACAGACTCAATAAGGAGCTTACGTGCTGCACTGTTTGGTTGTCATAGTGAGCAACTTATTACCAAAATAAAGGAGGCTAACTTTCAGCTTAAGACACTTTTATATAAAAAGGCACAACACAAGCTTTTATTTCAGGGCCAAAATCGTTTTTGCGAGTCTGGTAAAACGGGTAGGTTTTTGGCTCGGTTGGTGGCCAATCAGAGAGAGGACACTTCTATAAAAGAGATTAGGAATTCACAGGGAATTGGAATGAGAGCAGCAGAGGAGATTAGAGAGGAATTTGTGAAATATTACTCTACTCTATATAAATCTGAGTCTGTGGTTAGTCGTTCTGACATTGATTACTATCTTCAACAACTATCGCTCCCCCAGTTATCTATTGAAGCCAGTAAAATGTTGGATTCACCTATCCTTTTGGAAGAACTGCAGGCGATCCTCCCGGCCCTAAAGTATAGTTCATCACCCGGTTGAGACTTTCGCACAATGCTCCGTTTTGTGTAGGATGCCTTTGTGGTGCATGTGGACCGCGCCGACATCCTCCACCGTATGCATTTTTTGCTGGGAAAAGTCGTTTGCTGCGGTCCACATGCGGTGGGGCTGCTCCCCCAATGTAAAACACGCTACAGTGTTAGGGGTTGAGCCGCTCCTCCAGTATTGCCACTATATTTCTGTGTTTTTGTCTTGTTTTATATGTAGTGTATGTGCCGTTACCTGGCATTCAAACACTCTTTTGCACCTGGTGACCTCCATCACAGGGTCTGATATGGGCGTGGCTTGCAGTCTTGGCTTTGTTCACATTGCACTAGTTGTCCTGCTAGGCGTTTGTGTGGAAGCCTGGCTGCGAGCTGGATTACATCGCCTTCAGACCGTGTTCACACCATAGGTAGCGTAGTGGTAGGACCCTTTGCCATGCTGAGTGACCGTGACATGGTGCAATGATGGGCTCCGATATTTTCCTGACAGGAATATATTGGCGAAAGTCTCAGCTTTTAATATCTGCATTTATGACTAGCCAGTATAGTCAGTGGCATATCCGTTTGGTGCATTTTTTTTTCTCTGTGATTTATATGATTGTATTTACATCCGCACAATGCTCCGTTTTGTGTAGGATGCCTTTGTGGTGCATGTGGATCGCGCCGACATCCTCCACCGTATGCATTTTTTGCTGGGGATAGTCGTTTGCTGCGGTCCACATGCGGTGGGGCTGCTCCCCCAATGTAAAACACGCTACAGTGTTAGGGGTTGAGCCGCTCCTCCAGTATTGCCACTATATTTCTGTGTTTTTGTCTTGTTTTATATGTAGTGTATGTGCCGTTACCTGGCATTCAAACACTCTTTTGCACCTGGTGACCTCCATCACAGGGTCTGATGTGGGCGTGGCTTGCAGTCTTGGCTTTGTTCACATTGCACTAGTTGTCCTGCTAGGCGTTTGTGTGGAAGCCTGGCTGCGAGCTGGATTACATCGCCTTCAGACCGTGTTCACACCATAGGTAGCGTAGTGGTAGGACCCTTTGCCATGCTGAGTGACCGTGACGTGGTGCAATGATGGGCTCCGATATTTTCCTGACAGGAATATATTGGCGAAAGTCTCAGCTTTTAATATCTGCATTTATGACTAGCCAGTATAGTCAGTGGCATATCCGTTTGGTGCATTTTCTCTGCGAGTATATATAGGGCATATTTGAACCTGTCTGTAGGAGGCAGTGCGGACCACTCCGTCCTGTCATTAGATGCCGCAAAGGCGTTTGACAGGATGGAGTGGCCTTTTCTTTGGGGTACAATGTCTGGTTTTGGTTTTGGGAAACCCTTTCTGGAAATGACTCAAATGTTATATGAACAGCCGGTTGCATATATTAAGATCAATGGTATCGGTTCTTCTCCTGTTATGATGCGGAGAGGGATGAGACAGGGTTGTCCCCTGTCTCCTCTCCTCTTCGCGCTTTTTATTGAACCACTGGCTTGTCGGATCCGCCTTGATAAATCTATAGAGGGCTTTGGGCTCGCGGGAGTGAGCGACAAAATAAGTCTATATGCAGACGACGTAATTCTGTTTTTGGATCAGGGTTATAAAATCCTTCCACATGTTATAGAGGTAATAGAACAGTATGGTAAACTATCAGGGTATATGATTAATTGGATAAAGTCATCGCTCCTCCCGCTGAGCCGGAAAGCTCTGGATGTAGGGACGCGAGTTCGAGTTTTGGCCCCTGATGATGCCTTAGAATATTTGGGGGTTAAGATTGGGACTCCAATAAGTAGGTTCTATGAGCTTAATTTGGCCCCAGTTCTGGATAAAGTTAGGACCAAGGTTGGCGCTTGGCGCAAATTGAATTTGGCACAGATAGATCGAATCGCATTGATTAGAATGATTATTTTGCCTATGGTTCTGTTCCCAATTTGTGCCTCTCCTATTTGGATTGATGATATCTTTTTCCATAGATTGGAGACCTCTATTAATGACCTAATTTGGGGCAGAAAGAGGGTGCGTATAAAGCAGAGATATTTATGTCTGTCGGAGGTGGATGGAGGGCTTTCATTTCCCTTTTTTCAGGGCTACTATTTATGTGCACAGATTCAACGGTGTTGTAATTGGAAAGAGAACTCACTCATACGTTTTTTGAATAAAGCTATTAACAAGCCAATAGATAATATTTTTGCATGTTTGGAAACAGGGATCATGGGAATGAGGAAGTCGTTGTTGATCCCTTATTCACTACAGAGGGTGTGGAATAGGTTAAAAGAAATACTTAAAGTTCCCGGCCCGCTCGTTTTTACCCCCTTGTGGAGGAACGAGGGGCTAGAGGAATTTTGTAAAATTACTGATTTTGGTTATTGGACACGTAAAGGCATCAGTAGGGTGTCTCACTTATTTTATTTAGGTCATTTTAAGTCATTTTCAGAATTCGGTTTAACCGATAGTTCACCACTAGATTTATTTATGTATGCACGCTTGAAACATATATTTGAAGCCTCTAGGAATAGGGGCCGTATTTTTCCACAAGAGAATATTTTTTTTGATTACTGTGATGCCCAGAGGGACGTGAAGGTGAAGCTATCTAGTTTATACGCTAAATTTCGTAGAGCACTGGCAACTGTAACGCCTTTTAAAAGCCCAAGTAGATGGGAGCAAGAGCTTAATTGCTCTCCTCTACAGTGGCCCACTATCTATAGGAATGTGAGAAGGGCGACAGTTTCCATTGCTCATAGATTAATCCAATTTAAGATTCTCCATAGACTGTATTATACGCCCAAAACCCAGGGAAAATTTCCCCAAAATAGGGATCGAGTCTGTTGTTGCCCTAAATGTGGATATGCGAATGCGAATTATGTCCATCTGCTCTGGAGTTGTAGCAAAGTCAGGAAATTCTGGGATGAGGTTTTTCTTGCCTTACAAAAGGAATCCTCAATCAATTATAACCCGGGGATCTTGATAGTAATCTTTGGTGATTATGGCTCAGAAACAGAAGTTCCCTCATATGTCAGACGGATCTGGATGAGAGGATTGATGGTAGCAAAGGTCATACTGGTCAGGTATTGGGGTGCTGTCGACCCGCCCTCGTCAAGGAAGTGGGCTTTATACCTTCAGCAAATTAAAATGTATGAAGAGATTAAAAGGAATCGGAAAGATGCACGCAGAGCCACATAGAAATAACTTATTTGTGTTTCGTGCCTTTCTTTGACTGAACTGAGGGGAACGACAGCCAATGGGGGGGGGGGGGGGAATAGGAATGTTTATGTTTTCTATGCTATGTACATGGTCGTGTATATGTGATATATTTATATATACTATACACTAAAGTGATTAATAATTGGCTATGTATCAATTCTATGTTAATTTTTTAAAAATAAAATAAAGATAAATAAAAAATAAAAAAAAGAAGTTAGATAAATAGATAGATAGATGACAGATAATAGATAGATAGATAGGTAGATAGTTAGAAAAATAGAAAGATTGATAGATGGATAGAAAGATTGACAGATAATAGGTATAAAGATAGAATAGATAGGTCGATATATAGATAGATTGATAGATAGTTATATAAATATATTAGAACATACCCTGACATGTCTGTGAACCTTTGTTCATAAGCTAGGAAAGATAGATAGAAAGATAAATAGATAGATGATTGATAGATAGCTATGTTATAGATATCTAGATAGACAGATAGTAGCTAGATAGCTGTCTAGATAGTTAACTATCATCCTACAATTCCTCTTCATGGTTTTAGGGGTTGAAGGAATCGGCCACGGGAAAGTTGGGTGCCACAATTAGCTATTGTTAATACTTATAAATGATACATATCTGTGTTAAATGCAGTGATCAAATATTTTGCTTAAATCACCTCAGCCTTCAATTTATTAAACACGATTGTATATAATTAAAAGCAAATTTCAAAGATCGGAGGTCCACTAACAAAGAGCCTGCTGCCTTGACGGACCTTCGATGACATCATGATGTGTGGGGTTGTGGTCGGAGTGGATTGGGGTTATGGGCGGAAAATGGAGCGTTTCGGTTACATCAAAGGTCTTTTAGCTTTTAGGAAGATAGAAGGATCAATTAGCCGCAGCCAATATTTATAAGAAATTCCAGCAAAATCAATTAACATAAATGTAACAGGGTATAAAGAGTATAGATCTAAGTTCCAGCAGAGAAAGCCCCTACAATCACTATTTTAATGATATACCTTAAAAAAGATCCCAAATGGATCTTCTATACCAATACAAAAAACAAAAAATACATACAAGGTATGTGACTGATATGTTACATCCAGAGACTTTATAATACACCCGGGGTACGGGAGTAAATTATCCCTATATCTACCCCTATCCTAGAACCTCAGCCCAGGGAAGACTCCTGATGGTGGAGGCCCCCTGTCCACGTTCCTAGACTATTATCCCTAAATTGTCCCTAAAAGGGTGAATACAGGAAATATTCTGGAGTGCCCCAGGTATGAGGTAAGGATAATGAGGTACCGATGGTACAACAATTAGCTGGATGCAAAAGACAAAGTACAAACACAAAGAAAAATAGATAGTCAGGGTTGACATTATAGTCATACACCTGGATTACCTGAGGTAATCCAGGTGTATGACTATAATGTCAACCCTGACTATCTGTATTTTTCTTTGTGTTTGTACTTTGTCTTTTGCATCCAGCTAATTGTTGTTGGCCTTTGGCTGTGCGGGCATGCTGGGAGTTGTAGTTTTGCAACAGCTGGAGTCACACTGGTTGGGAAACACTGCTGTAGAGGACACACAGAAACTTGAAATGAAATAGATGAAATATTCCCGTGCGAAGGCAGGTCCTTCTGCTAGTACATTATAATGTTAAATGTAGTATATATTTACAGTACACTGCCCTCTTCAGTGTTAGTTACTTTACACAGTTTAGTGTCATCTGCAGACATTGATATTTTACTGTGCAAGCCTTCTGCAAGATCATTAATAAATATATTGAAGAGAATGAGATCCAATACCCCACTAGTGAAAGTGACCCCTCTAATACTGACACCTGTGGTACACCACTAGTGACCCAATCTAAGTGTGTACAATTAATAAACCCTTTGTTTTATATCACTGAGCGAGTTACTTACCCACATACAGACATTTTCTCCCTGTCCAAGCCTACTCATTTTATATACTACCCTTTTATATGGTACAGTATCAAATGCTTTGGAGAAGTCAAGATAAACTGCATCCATTGATATGCCACGGTATAGAACTTACCTCCTCATAGAAACTGATTCAATTATTTTTACAGGACCGATCCCTCATGAAGCCATACTTATATGGCGTTATTTGCTTATTTTCATTGAGATAACATCTCTTAGAAAACCTTCAAACAGTTTACCCACGACAGATGTTAAACTTACCGGCCTATAGTTTCTGGGCTCTGTTTTTGGACCCTTTTTGAATATTGACACCACATGTGCTAAGCCCGAATCCTGTGGAACACTCCCTGTCAGTATAGAGTCTTTAAATATTAGAAATAAGGGTCTGGGTATGACATTACTTAATTCTCTTAGGATACGGGGGTGGATGCCATCTGGTACCAGCAATTTGTCTATTTTAATATTTTTAAGATGCCGCTGTACTTCTTCCTGGGTCAGGGCACTTTTAATGGGGAATTTACTTTTACATTCTGCATTTCATCTGACAGAATGTAAAAGTGAATTCAGTGGAGAAAAAATATTTAAGAGCTTTGCTTTCTCCTCATTTCAGTCTGAAACTCATCCCTCACCATTCTGTAAATGGCCAACACCTTCAGATTTATACTTTTTACTATTTACATAATTGAAGAACATTTTCGGGTTAGCTTTACTCTTTTTGGCAAATAATCTCTCTCTGTCTCCATTTTGGCTGCTTTTGTCTTTTACATATTCAATTTTTTTCCTTAAAGTCTTTCAATGCTTCCTTGCTACCCTACTGTTTTAATGATTTAAAAGCATTTTTTTTGTCATTTATAGCTTTTTTACATTTCTATTTATCCACATAAATTTTTTCTTACTCCTCTCACAATTAGAGTTTAGGTTGGTTTTAAAAATATCCTTTTTGGGGGGGCGGAGCTAGCGCCTGAAGCTGATGGTTGCCTGAGGCTGCAGCTCCGTACTAAACATCACCCTTACAGCTCTTATAATTAGCCCCCAGGCACAAAAATGGTCAAAATTGGTGGCTCAAAGGCTGGAGAATCCTCGGATTCAAGCAGACAGGCGGTAAACAAGGGCGACATGGATAAATTTGTCAAGAAAGCCGCCGCCGCATTTGTAGCCCGAGACAACAAAATGGCGCCGGTATCACCACGCACTGCCGGCTACACACAGAGAGACAAGGAATCACTGCAGGAGGTAGAAGACCCAGCAGACAACCTCCCGATCTCCAGATCCTACCTCAAAGAAGCACTGTCGGCTACCCTGGCGTCTGCGCTTGAACCCCTGAGCACAGACCTCTCTGCCATAAAGCAGGATGTCCGACATATCGGAAGGAGAGTGGAGGTACTAGAGGAGTCGCATGCGGTATTGACGAATCACCAGATCCAAGTGGTTAGCCGCCTATCCTCTGTTCAAAGCAATCTCAATGCTTTATACAGTGCAGTTGAGGATCAAGAAAATCGCGGAAGACGCAACAACTTGCGTTTCCGCGGTATCCCAGAATCGGTCAACGCAAGCGATATCTCGCAGACAATCGTCCAAGTTTGCCTTTCCTTACTGGGCCCGAATTCTGCACATGAGGTAATCCTGGAAAGGGCACATAGAGCCCTCCGCCCTAAGCCAGCACCAACGGCCTCCCCCAGGGATATCATATGCAAATTTCTAAGTTTCCAGGTTAAGGAAGCCATCCTCTCCAAAGCGCGAGCCACCAGAGATCTAGCTTGGGATGGTTTTGATATCACTATCTTTCAGGACCTGGCCCAGTCCACTCTGAGAAAGAGAAGAATCCTGAAGCCTTTGACGGACTGGCTCAGGTCCCACAATATTCAATATAGATGGTCCTTCCCCTTCGGTCTGTCCTTTTTTCATGAAGGTCGCAGGATGAATATCACCTCATACACAGATTTGGACCAAGCCTATGTTCAGCTTAACATAGCCCCCTTAGGAATCCAAAACTGGGACGTTATCCAGGACCTTGCACTCCTCCCGGATCTGCCGGCCCCCATCCCGTGGGAGAAACAACGTACCCCCAAGAACGCCAGAGCCAGAAGAGATCCTTCTTTCTCCACTCCGAGGAGGCTAACCATGGAGGACTGAGAATAGCACTTGCCTATCCTAGCACTTATAGTGGTAATATAACATCCACCTGATTAGCGGTAAATGTAAGACACATGTTAATTTTTCCCATTCCTTTCTTACCCATCCCCTTAACCATTTATCTCCATATATCTCTCCGCTGTCCTTTGATACAGGTGCTCTCTTACACCTACTTCTCTTGTTAGGTCTGACCATCTCTGTTATATTCATACGTTAAATTTTTCCGGTCTGGTCATACATCCTGGCATAGGGTGATGACTACAGTCACTAAATTTCCCCCCTTACACCTATACACTGGAATCTAAAGTGTTATTACTGTTCTACATTATTATGTGGTTTTCCCTTTTCTCATACTTTTTGAGATTTGTTTTATTTTCTCGTTACGTGGATGTCTCCTTACATTTATTATTTTTATTTACCTGCCAAAATGCTACATACATACATCTAAACTGTTTTACAGCGGAAGTACAACTTACTGAGCCTTGTTGGTTTATATACCATATATGGATCCAGGGTCCTCAGTGGCCCCACGTTCAAACTGGTGCGAAATGGCTGATCTAACAATTGCATCCTTTAATGTTAAAGGATTTAATGCCCCCTCCAAGAGGTGTCAAATCTTCTCATTACTCAAAAAGAAAGACACCGCTATACTATTTTTACAAGAGACCCATTTTAAATTTAACCGATACCCTGATCTTTCCCGCTCCAGCTTCCCAACGTGGTTCCATTGTGGCTCAGGCTCCTCCTCTTCCAAGGGAGTCAGTATTGGTTTCAGCAAGAATACTGTTTTCCAATACTCCTCACACATTTAAGACGCTGAGGGAAGATATATAATGTTAAAAGGCTCTATAGCTAACCGTATTTACACACTTATCAACATCTATGCCCCCAATGTCGACCAGGCATCTTGGTTCGACTCTATTTGTCCTATCATAGAGTCTTTCCAGGAAGGCATTGTTGTCATGGGAGGCGACTTTAACGTGGCCTTGAACCCATCCCTAGACTCCTCATCTAAAAAGTCTGCCCTCTCCCAAAAGAAACTTAACTCCATAAATAAAATTATTTATGATCTGAGCCTGGTGGACACATGGAGAACCTTTAACCCCTCTGAAAGAGATTTTACTTTCTTCTCTAACGTCCACGGTTCATACCAGAGACTAGATTATTTATTTATTTCTAAATCTCACCTCCAACTCTGCTCCAAAACCTGTATAGACCCCATTCTTCTATCAGATCACTCCTCTATTTTTATTACGATATCCACCCCTCAAGTAATACCCAAAACTATTAATTGGAGGTTAAACGAACAACTAATTTCCTCAAAAGAAAATAAAGCCAAAATACTGAACTCCCTCATTGACTTCTTCTCCCTAAACGCGCTTTCTGACACCTCTCCTCACGTTCTCTGGGACACTCATAAGGACTTCATAAGGGGCCAACTCATCAGCCTTGGGGCCTACCAAAAAAAACTAAAGAAGGCCCGAATTGATAACCTATTAGCGGAAATTTCTAAATTGGAGGCAATCCATAAAAAATCCCTGTCGGAAGCCCACCTTTCTAAACTTAATACCCTCCGCTCGGACCTAAAAAATAATCTCAACTCTATTTCAGCTAAATACCTTCTTAACTCCCAGTTTAAGTTTTACGCCCATGGCGATAAAGCGTCTAAATTTATCATGAACAGGATAAAAAAGAGGAGGAACCACAACTACATATGCAAAATTCACAATAATAAAGGAGAAGTGGTCACGACTTCCAAAGAAATAGCATCCCAATTTCAGTCCTTCTATCAATCCCTATATAACCTACCTCAACCAGCTACATTAGACAACGCTCTCCCAGTTAAAGAGGCTATAAACAAATTTCTAGACTCAGTCTCCCTCCCACACCTTGACTCCTCTGATAAAAAGATACTAGAATCTCCTTTCTCTTTAGACGAACTGAAAAAAGCTATTAAACTACTCCCAAAAAATAAAGCCCCCGGCCCTGACGGCCTCACTGCCCATTACTATGATACTTTTAGCGAAGTCATTTCCCCTTTCCTATTAAATGTTTGTAACCAAGCACTGAAGGGTATCCCTCTTTCAGTGGATATGACAAGAGCACTTATTACCATCATCCCTAAAGAAGGTAAGGACCCAGCTCACTGCGCAAATTATCGCCCCATTTCCTTACTTAACCTAGACTTAAAAATCATGGCCAAATTACTAGCAAATCGCCTATCCCCTATTCTCCCGTTGTTAATACACAAGGACCAAACAGGATTCGTGATTGGCAGGGAGGGCAAAGACAACTCTGTCAGAGTTCTCAACGCCATTCACCACGCTACCAAGCTATCTCACCCATTAGTCCTTCTCAGCACCGACGCCGAAAAAGCGTTTGATAGGATTAGCTGGGTTTTTCTACGCCTTACGCTGTCCAAATTTGGTTTTCCTACACCTTTTATAGAAGCAGTCTTCTCTATGTATTCCAACGCCTCGGCGTCGGTGCTGGTGAATGAAACAACCTCCCCCCCTTTCTCCATTAGAAACGGCACGCGCCAAGGGTGTCCACTTTCCCCTCTGGTTTTCGTACTTTCTATGGAACCACTTCTTCAAGCCTTCCGTCAGAATGCCGAAATTAGAGGCATTAAGCTTGGAGACCATGAACACAAAGTCGCAGCATTTGCGGACGACCTGTTGCTCCTAACATCCAACCCTAAAACATCCCTCCCCGTAATTTATGATATCTTCGAAAAAATTTGTCCCCTCTCGAACCTTAAAATAAATATGAAAAAATCTCACATTTTAAGTTTAGGCCTAAACTCCCGTAATAAAGCTGACTTAGCAGCTCACTCCCCGTTCAATTGGGATACTCCCCACATCACTTACTTAGGCATTAAAATTAGAAATGACCTTTCCAAATTATTTCATCTCAATTTCCTCCCTTTATTAAAATCCATGCAAGAGCAATTAAATACCCTCCACCCACAAACTTTATCCTGGTTTGGCCGGAAGAACATATTTACCTCCCTAGTCCTCCCTAAACTTAACTATTTACAACAAGTCCTCCCTCTTCCAATACCCAAATCCTTTTTTCAAGCCTTAAACAAAGAAATCAGGTCATTCATATGGAGCCGTAAGAAAGCTCGCATCAGTTTCGCTACCCTACAGAACCCCAAATTCTCCGGGGGTATCAACCTCCCAAACCCCTCACTTTATAATTCAGCAATATTATTAACCAGAGTGGTGGATTGGCTCAGAGATCCTATCTATAAGTCTTGGCCCAGGATGGAGGCGGCAATGGCCAAAATCTCTTTCAGAACCCTCCTCATCCTGCCCCAACAGGACCGAGCCAAGTTTAAAACCTCCAGTCCTTCTATTATTGCTACTCTTGAAGCCTGGAATAAATTCCAAAACTCGGCTCATGGGATCCCTTTGCCCTCTCCCTTAACTCAATTTAGAGACTTAATAGATTTAGCCACACCTGAATTGAAACAAAGTCTCCCCATACAGATCCGTAAATCGGTAACCCCTGTGCTCTCCCTCTTTGAGCAAGATGGGAATGTGATTCATAAAACCCACTTTGACTCACTCTTCCCAGAAGCTAAACCCTTTCCCTCTCTATATTCATATATATCTGCCAACCTAACAAAATGGGTCCCCTATCAAGCACTATTAAGACCTCTTACATGGTTCGAAAGTCTGATTGATTCTAAACTTCCCCCAAGTAGGTTGATCTCCCAGCTATACAGAAGATTGAATAGCCCTATATGCCCCCCTAAATTGTCTTTCATTGGAGCCTGGGAAAAAGACCTGAATATCTCACTCTCTACTGATGATCAACTGAAGCTTTTTAAAGAACCCCATAAATCCTCTAGATGCGTTAGGATTCAGGAAAATGAGTACAAAATTCTGTCCAGGTGGTATAAAACACCTGATATCACCTGTAGGTATAGCTCTACTGGTTCTGATGCTTGCTGGAGGTGTGGCGGGGGGGTAGGGAAATTTTTCCATATTTGGTGGTCCTGCCCACTACTGCAAAAGTGGTGGTCTATGATCTTCAAACAATGTAACTCAATTTGCAAAACTGCAATTCCGCCCTCGCCTCAATTAGCCCTATTAGGCCTTCCCTTTCCCCACACTACCACCGTCATCACTCCACTGTTTAAAAAACTGCTTTCAGCAGCTCGCCTCCTAATCCCCAGATTTTGGCTATTGCCAGATCTTCCTCCACTGGATTTCTGGATAAACAAAGTGGACTCTATCTACAGGTTCGAAGACATGTCCGCCTGGGAGAATCACTCCCATAATAAGTTTGAAGCCCTCTGGAAACCATGGGCGCAATTCAGAAACTTCAAAGAGGCTTATTAAAAGTAAATGAAAAAAACAAATGTACAACCACACTTAAGAATATACTGGCGGCTTTAGACATTATCATAGATATGATGCTAATGCTCAATAATTTGAAATGTATGTGAACTGACATCCACTATGTTAACTGTGTTTACCTTTTGTAGTTATTCTATTGACGACTAAACAGTACTTCACAATGTACGATTAGGTATTACCTATTGATGAGAAATTTCTGTACTGTAATTTTACATCTTTAATAAAGCTTTTGAAAAAAAAAAAAAAAAAAAAGAAGAAGCATTCCCAAATTTGCCATTCTGAAAAAAAAAAAATATATATATATATATATATCCTTTTTGTATGCATTTTTATTTTTGAGGACATTGTTCCAATTAGGCTGAGTTCATACTTCAATTATGTGGTCAGTTACTTCTATCAGTTTTTGTGACCCCAATCCAGTAGCAAAGCCTACTCAGAGATAAGGTATAATGGAAAGATTTACACCTGTTCTGTGTTTTCTACCCAGATCTGGTTTTGGCTCACAATAATTGACCGAATAACTGTGTGAACTCAACCTTAATGAGGCCAGAGTTACATGCGACACCAGTATGTTCAGGAAGATCATAGCCACAAAGTTGTAAATAGTATTGGCGCACTCAGTACAAATTCTTGAAATCCTAAAAGAAGTTAAAATGTGGTCAACTGGAGTCACCGATTTTCCTATTCATCAGTCGATGACATTGACGGCTTTAACCACCTCCGGACCGCCTAACGCAGATTCGCGTTCCGGAGGTGGCAGCGCTGCGCACAGTCACGCATATACGCGTCATCTCGCGAGACGCGAGATTTCGCTCCAAGCCGGCCCGCGCATGCGCATCGCGGGCCGGCAAAAGTTAAAGAACAAGTTAGTCACCAGCCTGCCAGCAACGATCATTGGCTGGCAGGCTGGCGATTTTTAAAAAATCCAATCACAAGCCATATAACAGATCATATTAGTAAATATGATCTGTTATATGGCTTCTCTGCTCCTGTGCTGGTCCTTTTCGTCGGTTGGATCCAGCACAGGAGCAGACTGAACTGTGAGTAGCACCAACACTACACCTTAGCCCCAGATCACCCCCCTGCACCCCAATTAACCCTTTGATCACCCCTTTGATCGCCCCTGTCAATCACCAGTGAAAGGAAAAAAAGTGATCAGTGTAAACTGTCACTTTTTTTTTTTCACTAGTATTGGCTGTTAGGTTTTAGGGATAGTTTAGGCCCCTTGGTTAGGTAGTTAGCGTCAGTTAGCGCCCACCCCACCGCACCGCAGTCACTTTTATTCGCTGAATAGCGTATCGCTAATCAGCATTTGTACTTTTATAGTATCTGTAAGTGATCAAAACTGATCACGGTCAGATCTATAATAGTATTAGTGTCACTTTAGTTCGCCCTCCACCCAAAACGCAGTGTTTGCCCGATCAGGCCTGATCGGTCGCCCACACGTGCGTTCACCCACGCCCGCCCCACCGCAGTGACAAAAAATATATATTTTTTGATCACTGCACATTCATTTTACACGCACTGCGGCGATAAAAAAATCAGTTTTGATATTTTTTATCAACCGCAGCGGCCTCCGGTACTTCGCTAGCCTCCCCTTTGTAAGACAGGTTTGCTTTTTTTCTTGGGTAGTCTCAGGGAATACCCCTAAATTTAGTAGTCCAAAATGTCAAACAGGGGGTATTCTTCTGAAGAGGCCTACAGGATTCTGACCCAGTCGGATGAGGAGTGGGAACGCTCATCTGATGAATCTAGCGGGTCAGAATATGAACCTGTGGAAAGCAGTGGCTCTCTGACCCAAAGTTCGGACGAGGAGGTGGAGGTCCCTGGCAGCACCAGGCGTACCCGGCCCCATGTCGCTAGACCACAGGTTATGCAGGATCCGCTTCAAGAGCAGCAGAGTGGGGCTGTCGCTGCCGGATCACGTGGTGAGGCATACACCAGCAGCGCAGCCCTCCCTGGACCTAGTACCAGCACTGCCGTACAACATGGTGACGTGGCGAGCACCAGAAGGGCAGTTGAAGCTGGTACGGTGGCACGTGCACTAGTTACCCCGTCGCAGCCACCGCAAAGACAGGCCCGTAGAGCCCCTAGAATCCCTGAGGTGCTGGCAAACCCTGATTGGCAGTCACCAACTTCAGCCGCACCTGTAGTTCCCCCTTTCACCGCCCAGTCTGGAGTTCGGGTTGAGACGGCTCAAATCGGTTCGGCCCTGGGATTTTTTGAGCTGTTCTTGACTGCGGAGCTCTTGGACTTAGTCGTGGCAGAGACCAACCAGTATGCCACACAATTTATATCCGCCAACCCGGGAAGCTTTTATGCCCAGCCTTTCCGGTGGAAACCAGTCCAAGTTTCCGAAATTAAAATTTTTTTGGGCCTTCTCCTCAACATGGGCCTGACAAAAAAGCATGAATTGCGGTCATATTGGTCAACGCACCCGATTCATCACATGCCCATGTTCTCTGCTGCTATGTCCAGGGCACGATTTGAGGCCATCCTCCGTTTCCTGCATTTTAGCGACAACACCACCTCCCGTCCCAGAGGCCACCCAGCTTTTGACCGGCTCCACAAAATTCGGCCCCTCATAGACCATTTCAACCAGAAATTTGCAGATTTGTATACCCCCGAGCAAAACATCTGCGTAGACGAGTCCCTAATACATTTTACCGGGCGCCTTGGCTTCAAACAGTACATCCCAAGCAAGCGTGCCCGGTATGGGGTCAAATTGTATAAGCTCTGTGAAAGGGCCACAGGCTATACCCACAAATTTCGTGTCTATGAGGGAAAAGATCAGACCCTGGAGCCGGTCGGTTGCCCTGACTACCTGGGGAGCAGTGGGAAGACAGTCTGGGACTTGGTGTCACCCTTATTCGGCAAGGGGTACCATCTTTATGTGGACAATTTTTACACAAGTGTGGCCCTCTTTAGGCATTTGTTTCTAGAACGGATTTGCGCCTGTGGCACCGCGCGAACTAGTCGCGTGGGCTTCCCCCAACGGCTTGTAACCACCCGTCTTGCAAGGGGGCAGAGGGCTGCCTTGTGTAACGAAGAACTGCTCGCGGTGAAATGGAGAGACAAGCGTGACGTTTACATGCTCTCCTCCATTCACGCAGACACGACAATCCAAATTGAGCGAGCAACCCGTGTCATTGAAAAGCCCCTCTGTGTCCACGACTATAATGCGCT
Source organism: Bufo bufo (assembly GCF_905171765.1). NCBI lineage: Eukaryota > Metazoa > Chordata > Amphibia > Anura > Bufonidae > Bufo > Bufo bufo. The sequence goes on along the minus strand of NC_053392.1, from coordinate 38,659,480 downwards.
CATGGGAGGGGTGGACTTCAATGACCAGATGTTGTCTCCGTATTTAGTTTCCCGCAGAACCAGACGCTGGTATAAGAAGGTGTCTGTATATTTAATTCAATTGGCGCTGTACAATAGTTTTGTTCTCTACAGTAAGGCTGGGAGAACACGATCTTTCCTCAAATTCCAGGAAGAGATCATCGAGAACCTCCTTTACCCAGGAGGTTCCGTGGCCCCATCCCCCAGTGTAGTTAGCCGTCTACACGAGCGACATTTCCCCAGTGTCGTTCCTGGTACCTCAACCCAACCGTCACCCCGAAAAAGATGTCGTGTCTGTAGCAGGAGTGGAATAAGGCGTGACACCCGCTATTTCTGTCCTGACTGTGCTGACCACCCTGCCCTATGCTATGGAGAGTGTTTCCGGAAGTACCACACACAGGTACACCTAGCATAGGGATTGCATCTCACAGGACAGGCACACAGGGCTATTAGGGCCCTTTTACTCTCAGCTGCTGCAAACCTCTCCTTTCACCTGGGATAAAGTGCATAACGTACTTCGCCACATCTTTGGGCGATTTGCGCTTTGCACATTGTCCCATGGGGAAGGAGAGGTTTGTTCTATAAAGGTAAAAAAAAATAAACAAAAAAAAAATTACCGGTAAGTAAAAAAGTTAAAAAAGTTTAAAAAAGTTAATATGTTCTGTTCTAAAGTTAATAAAGTTATTGCTTTGCGGCCTGGTTTTTTCTTTTTTGTTTTGTTTTTTTTACCTTCCAGGTGGACCAACCGATCGACCAGCTGCAGCACTGATGTGCATTCGGACAGAAGCATTGTGCTGCTGTCAGATTACACGCAAGTCGGTGTATGCGGCGCTGCAAGACGAGATTTCTCCTCTGCAGTAAAAGATATGTTTGCCGAGGCATATGAGCTGAGGAGGTGGCGGTGTTCATATACTTTGGCAAACACTTTGTATATATAAAAAAAAAAATCCCGGCAATGATTTATTCATCCACATCGATTGATGTGAATGGAGAAATCTGGTTTGCCAGGGCATACGAGCTGAAGTGGGTATGGATGTTGGGCGGAGCTCCTATGTCCTGGCAGACGCCTTTCCCCTCCTTTTTCTTTTTTTGGCAGAGATTTTTTCATCCACATTGATCGATGCGAATGAAGAAATCTGTGCCGTTCATTTTTTTCTTTCAGCCCAGAGGCTGAACGGAAAAAAAAAATCTCATTACCCGTATGCTCAATATAAGGAGAATAGCAGAAACTCCTAATGCTGGGCATACATGTAATGATTGCGGAGACCCTCAAATGCCAGGGCAGTACAAACACCCCACAAATAACACCATTTTGGAAAGAAGACACCCCAAGGTATTTGCTGAGGGGCATATTGAGTCCATGAAAGATTGAAATTTTTGTCCCAAGTTAGCGGAAAGGGAGACTTTGTGAGAACAAAATCCAAAAAATCAATTTCCGCTAACTTGTGCCAAAATTTTTTTTTTTCAATGAACTCGCCATGCCCCTCATTGAATACCTTGGGGTGTCTTCTTTCCAAAATGGGGTCACATGTGGGGTATTTATACTGCCCTGGCATTTTAGGGGCCCCAAAGCGTGAGAAGAAGTCTGGTATCCAAATGTCTAAAAATGCCCTCCTAAAAGGAATTTGGGCCCCTTTGCCCACCTAGGCTGCAAAAAAGTGTCACACATGTGGTATCTCCGTATTCAGCAGAAGTTGGGGAATATGTTTTGGGGTGTCATTTTACATATACCCATGCTGGGTGAGATAAATATCTTGGTCAAATGCCAACTTTGTATAAAAAAAATGGGAAAAGTTGTCTTTTGCCAAGATATTTCTCTCACCCAGCATGGGTATATGTAAAATGACACCCCAAAACACATTCCTTACCTTCTCCTGAGTACGGAGATACCAGATGTGTGACACTTTTTTGCAGCCTAGCTGGGCAAAGGGGCCCACATTCCAAAGAGCACCTTTCAGATTTCACAGGTCATTTACCTACTTACCAGACATTAGGGCCCCTGGAAAATGCCAGGGCAGTATAACTGCCCCACAAGTGACCCCATTTTGGAAAGAAGACACCCCAAGGTATTCCGTGAGGGGCATGGCAAGTTCCTAGAATTTTTTATTTTTTGTCACAAGTTAGTGGAAAATGATGATTTTTTTTTTTTTTTTTTTCATACAAAGTCTCCTATTCCACTAACTTGTGACAAAAAAAAAAAATTTCCATGAACTCACTATGCCCATCAGCGAATACCTTGGGGTCTCTTCTTTCCAAAATGGGGTCACTTGTGGGGTAGTTATACTGCCCTGGCATTCTAGGGGCCCAAATGTGTGGTAAGGAGTTTGAAATCAAATTCAGTAAAAAATGACCTGTGAAATCCAAAAGGTGCTCTTTGGAATATGGGCCCCTTTGCCCACCTAGGCTGCAAAAAAGTGTCACACATCTGGTATCTCCGTACTCAGGAGAAGGTGGGGAATGTGTTTTGGGGTGTCATTTTATATATACCCATGCTGGGTGAGAGAAATATCTTGGCAAAAGACAACTTTTCCCATTTTTTTATACAAAGTTGTCATTTGACCAAGATATTTATCTCACCCAGCATGGGTATATGTAAAAAGACACCCCAAAACACATTCCTCAACTTCTCCTGAGTACGGCAATACCACATGTGTGACACTTTTTTGCAGCCTAGGTGGGCAAAGGGGCCCATATTCCAAAGAGCACCTTTCGGATTTCACTCGTCATTTTTTACTGAATTTGATTTCAAACTCCTTACCACACATTTGGGCCCCTAGAATGCCAGGGCAGTATAACTACCCCACAAGTGACCCCATTTTGGAAAGAAGAGACCCCAAGGTATTCGCTGATGGGCATAGTGAGTTCATGGAAGTTTTTATTTTTTGTCACAAGTTAGTGGAATATGAGACTTTGTATGAAAAAAAAAAAAAAAAATCATCATTTTCCACTAACTTGTGACAAAAAATAAAAAATTCTAGGAACTCGCCATGCCCCTCACGGAATAGCTTGGGGTGTCTTCTTTCCAAAATGGGGTCACTTGTGGGGTAGTTATACTGCCCTGGCATTCTAGGGGCCCAAATGTGTGGTAAGGAGTTTGAAATCAAATTCTGTTAAAAATGACGAGTGAAATCCGAAAGGTGCTCTTTGGAATATGGGCCCCTTTGCCCACCTAGGCTGCAAAAAAGTGTCACACATCTGGTATCTCCGTACTCAGGAGAAGGTGGGGAATGTGTTTTGGGGTGTCATTTTACATATACCCATGCTGGGTGAGAGAAATATCTTGGCAAAAGACAACTTTTCCCATTTTTTTATACAAAGTTGGCATTTGACCAAGATATTTATCTCACCCAGCATGGGTATATGTAAAAAGACACCCCAAAACACATTCCTCAACTTCTCCTGAGTACGGGGATACCAGATGTGTGACACTTTTTTGCAGCCTAGGTGGGCAAAGGGGCCCATATTCCAAAGAGCACCTTTCGGATTTCACTCGTCATTTTTTACAGAATTTGATTTCAAACTCCTTACCACACATTTGGGCCCCTAGAATGCCAGGGCAGTATAACTACCCCACAAGTGACCCCATTTTGGAAAGAAGAGACCCCAAGGTATTCGCTGATGGGCATAGTGAGTTCATGGAAGTTTTTATTTTTTGTCACAAGTTAGTGGAATATGAGACTTTGTATGAAAAAAAAAAATCATCATTTTCCACTAACTTGTGACAAAAAATAAAAAATTCTAGGAACTCGCCATGCCCCTCACGGAATAGCTTGGGGTGTCTTCTTTCCAAAATGGGGTCACTTGTGGGGTAGTTATACTGCCCTGGCATTCTAGGGGCCCAAATGTGTGGTAAGGAGTTTGAAATCAAATTCTGTTAAAAATGACGAGTGAAATCCGAAAGGTGCTCTTTGGAATATGGGCCCCTTTGCCCACCTAGGCTGCAAAAAAGTGTCACACATCTGGTATCTCCGTACTCAGGAGAAGGTGGGGAATGTGTTTTGGGGTGTCATTTTACATATACCCATGCTGGGTGAGAGAAATATCTTGGCAAAAGACAACTTTTCCCATTTTTTTATACAAAGTTGTCATTTGACCAAGATATTTATCTCACCCAGCATGGGTATATGTAAAAAGACACCCCAAAACACATTCCTCAACTTCTCCTGAGTACGGGGATACCAGATGTGTGACACTTTTTTGCAGCCTAGGTGGGCAAAGGGGCCCATATTCCAAAGAGCACCTTTCGGATTTCACTCGTCATTTTTTACAGAATTTGATTTCAAACTCCTTACCACACATTTGGGCCCCTAGAATGCCAGGGCAGTATAACTACCCCACAAGTGACCCCATTTTGGAAAGAAGAGACCCCAAGGTATTCGCTGATGGGCATAGTGAGTTCATGGAAGTTTTTATTTTTTGTCACAAGTTAGTGGAATATGAGACTTTGTATGAAAAAAAAAAAAAAAAAAAAAATCATCATTTTCCACTAACTTGTGACAAAAAATAAAAAATTCTAGGAACTCGCCATGCCCCTCACGGAATAGCTTGGGGTGTCTTCTTTCCAAAATGGGGTCACTTGTGGGGTAGTTATACTGCCCTGGCATTCTAGGGGCCCAAATGTGTGGTAAGGAGTTAGAAATCAAATTCTGTAAAAAATGATGAGTGAAATCCGAAAGGTGCTCTTTGGAATATGGGCCCCTTTGCCCACCTAGGCTGCAAAAAAGTGTCACACATCTGGTATCTCCGTACTCAGGAGAAGGTGGGGAATGTGTTTTGGGGTGTCATTTTATATATACCCATGCTGGGTGAGAGAAATATCTTGGCAAAAGACAACTTTTCCCATTTTTTTATACAAAGTTGTCATTTGACCAAGATATTTATCTCACCCAGCATGGGTATATGTAAAAAGACACCCCAAAACACATTCCTCAACTTCTCCTGAGTACGGGGATACCAGATGTGTGACACTTTTTTGCAGCCTAGGTGGGCAAAGGGGCCCATATTCCAAAGAGCACCTTTCGGATTTCACTCGTCATTTTTTACTGAATTTGATTTCAAACTCTTTACCACACATTTGGGCCCCTAGAATGCCAGGGCAGTATAACTACCCCACAAGTGACCCCATTTTGGAAAGAAGAGACCCCAAGGTATTCGCTGATGGGCATAGTGAGTTCATAGAACTTTTTATTTTTTGTCACAAGTTAGTGGAATATGAGACTTTGTAAGAAAAAAAAAAAAAAAAAAAAATCATCATTTTCCGCTAACTTGTGACAAAAAATAAAAATTTCTATGAACTCACTATGCCCATCAGCGAATACCTTAGGGTGTGTACTTTCAGAAATGGGGTCATTTGTGGGGTGTTTGTACTGTCTGGGCATTGTAGAACCTCAGGAAACATGACAGGTGCTCAGAAAGTCAGAGCTGCTTCAAAAAGCGGAAATTCACATTTTTGTACCATAGTTTGTAAACGCTATAACTTTTACCCAAACCATTTTTTTTTTACCCAAACATTTTTTTTTTATCAAAGACATGTAGAACTATAAATTTAGAGCAAAATTTCTATATGGATGTCGTTTTTTTTGCAAAATTTTACACCTGAAAGTGAAAAATGTCATTTTTTTGCAAAAAAATCGTTAAATTTCGATTAATAACAAAAAAAGTAAAAATGTCAGCAGCAAAGAAATACCACCAAATGAAAGCTCTATTAGTGAGAAGAAAAGGAGGTAAAATTCATTTGGGTGGTAAGTTGCATGACCGAGCAATAAACGGTGAAAGTAGTGTAGGTCAGAAGTGTAAAAAGTGGCCTGGTCTTTCAGGGTGTTTAAGCACTGGGGGCTGAGGTGGTTAATAAATTAATGTATCACGAGCCAGGATATGACAGTGACCAATGCTGAGGCCAGGAGACTTGGATTTCAACCATCTCTCCTGTAGTGGTAGTAATACAGTGAATCCTTATTAAAACTTTATGGACACACTTTTTTTTTCAATTTATTCAATACATTTGCTTTTTATACAGATAAACTTGATCTAATTTAGCAGTTCATTCAAAGACAGACTCTAAAATACACTCAAAGAAATATCAGAGATAAAGATGAGAAAATAGCTAAAAATTAGATTTTGGTTTAGTTCTTTCAAAGATGATTTTTTTTTGGATTTTTCAATGTAAACTTTCATTTAAAACATTGAAGTATGTTTATGTAAATACAAGCAACAAAGAATAATTTGCAAATGTTTCCAGTTACATCAAAGTATTGGTAGTATGGTTTGAATGTAGCAAAAGTGTATACATTTTCATGTTTCAATATTCTACGAAGTAGGATTTAACTTAGAATATCTTGGGTTCAGTTCTGTCGACCAATTTTTTTCTGATCCAAATCAATTTTTTGTCTGAATCAAAAGTAATAAAATTGGCCTTAAAATTTGTATATGACACTCTGAGGTCTTCTAGAAGTCAATATTTTATTCTCTCTCTCTTCCTCTCTCTAAAATTTGTCAAAATCATTCACCAATAATTCTGATGCAATTAGAATTTTTGCAAAATGCAGGTCGAATTCAGGTAAAATCAATTCCCTCATCACTAAATCATATGCTTATAAAAAAATAATATGCAGCTCTGTCAACAGCAGCTTGTAGATGAATTCCATAAAATACCCATACATTTTTATGCAAGATGGGAATGAAGTACAAAAGGAAGTGAAAAACCTAAGGCCATCACTGTTTAATCAAAGAGGGCAGGTGGGACCTAGACTCCAAAAGCCCATGTCACTTGTGGAAGTTACAGAGATTGCCAAAAGAGCAGCTCCCTTAGTCTTCAAAATGACAGGGCCACATGCATGCATGGCCAATTCTCTTTTAAAATGAAGAGAATTTTTTTTAGATGTATTCTCTTTTTATTGAAAAACATGGTACAGTATACAACAAGGTAACATCTCAAAATATTATCTATCCATAGACCAAAATAGTATGCATGAGGTTAGGGGCATATGCAAACTAATGCATTTGCAAATGCTAGATCATGGTCAAGATATGAAAAATCACCGAAACAAAAAGTCCTCATGGGTAGTGAACACTGTCCATGTCCTGATAAAGTGGTGATTATCTGTGCATGAGATGGAACCTGTGGCGAAGTAGAATAAGCAAGTAGAAATGGGGGAAACATATCACATAACAAAAAGGATAATGTAAGAAAAAGAAAAAGGAGGAAGAGAGATGAGACCAGCGGAGAGGCTTCATCTAAGCATGAGACACATGTATCAAGTTAGAGAGATTTTTTTATTTTTTATTATCATAAACTTTTGTCCCAGCAATCAATGCCAGAGAGTCCATCCAGAGGTGCCACACCCTTAAATATTGTTGTCTATTCTTAGCTTCCCAAGCTACCATTTCCTCCATCCTGTTAATTTGCAGAATTTTTGCCTTCCGTGAAGCAATAGATGGTGGGGATGTATCCCTCCATTTTGTCGGGATGAGAAGTTTATCTGCTGATAGCATATGTGTGGAAAGGTTTTGTTTGGCAGGAGTAAAGGTGGGACGTGGCAACCATAGAAGGACTAACTCTGCCGTGAGTGTTATAGAAAAGGAACATATTTATTTCTCTTTCGACCTCTGTCCAGAATTGGGTGATTAAAGGACAAGACCACCAAATGTGATACATGGTACCCTTATCCTGTTCACATCTCCAACATTTGTCAGAGGGTGAGAGCCCTGCAGTAAATAAGAAGTCAGGTGTTTTATACCATCTGGTGATAGTTTTAAAGGAGTTTTCTTGCAACCTAATACACCTAATATTAGCATGTGAGAGGATATAATCTTTATTTTTTGGAAAAAACTCTTCCCAGTTCCTTTTCCCAATATAATAGGGTTTAGATGAAGCCGAAGCTAGAAAGAGATTATGATATATCAAGGAAATCAGTTTTATAGGGGATGCTGGTCGCAAAGTGAGATTCTCTAGCTAAGTGGGATCTGGCAAAGGTGATTAGAGGAATTTCCTGAATTTTTGGCAAGTGCGTGTGAAGTCCAGAGATTGGATCAGTGAAGGAGAATGAGGTTCTTTCATTTGAGTAACTCTGAAAGGGTGATTGGGGATTCCGCGTTCAGTATATTATGAATTCTGAATGTTTTTAGGGTGTTCCACCAGTTTGTATTAGGAACCACCAAATGGTCTAAAAAAAGAGGGAAGCAGCCCAGTGATTGGGGAAGTGTTTCGGAAAGATGAAGAGTGATGTCACAAATTTTGCTCACCTGAAATGAGTAATCATCCAGGCTGAGACCAATGGCTGAGACAATCTGGAGCACTGGTGTAGCGGAAGCAAGCAGTGTCGAATAACAGTCCTGGTTAGTACCAGGTAAACACAGAAGTTAGGATGAGGCAGAAGCGTAGTAACAATCCAAATTCGGTACACAAGTAAACACAGCAGTTCAGGATAAGGCTCAGGAGCTAGAGAGAGGCAGGAAGCACAATAATCTGGCAAGGAGGAAGTGACAAGGTCTGGTTTAAATAGGAAGTTCCAAGGTGTGGCTGATTAGGCTAAACGAGCAGAGATTGTCCAAGACTAGGAAACTATTCACTAGGTTCAGAAGCAGAGCTGCCTTGAGTAGCCGGTAGCTCAGTGAGCAAGGCTACCGCCTGGGACACAGGAGTTTCCTGGATCGATTCCTGACACATACCTTCATCATCCCTCTAGTCATTATGCTGACCTGTGGAGGGGAAGTATTTAGCCAAAGGAAAATCAGCAAATGCGAGCCTATTAGTTGTCTGTCTATATCCAGATATGGTGTGGTAAGATCAGTGTTAGCTAGAAGGGTCCATCTTGCCAATTGAAATACCTCCTTGTGCCTTTTTGTGTGAGAGTAAGGAGTTTGCCAGTCTAGGCCTTCTGGCTCTCCACAAAAAGGAAATAAACAGTCTCCTGAATTGAACAAAATAAATAGAGGGGACATTGGGAGCGATTGTAGTACATATGGTTCTGTGGAAGCATATAGGTTGATAAGAGTTTTTCCTGCCAAACCATGACAAGTGAGGGATCTTCATGTTTCCCAGTTGAGTCTTAATTTTACAAATGAGCAGGGTATAGTTTAAACTAAATATGTGGGAGGGATCAGAAGGGATCATGAGGCATAAATATTTAATTGCGGGGGGGCATTTAACCCGTTCGCTACCAGCGCCTTACATGTACGGTGCTGGAGCAATGTATAAACATGGCGCCCGCTTGCACGTGCAGCGGGCATCATGGCCGACAGATCTCTGCTGTTTCAAGCAGCAAAGATCTGGGGCTAATAACCATGACCGGCAATAATGCCAATCGCGGTAATTAAATGCTTTAGATGCCGTAACCAAGTGAGATCACGGCATCTAAATGCGCAAAAAACAGGAAGCCCCGCTTCCGGGTTTGCTACTGATGTCCCGTGTGACCAATTGGGGCATCGGTACTTGCGCTGAACACTTTCAGCCTCGCTGATGAGACTGAAATTGTTCATGCTGCAATTCTTATTTTGGTCACTAGATGGCAGGCCAGGATAAGAAATGAGCAAAATCGAGTTTAAATGGTATTTCAAAATTCCCTGACCAAAAGTAAAAATTTAAAATCATAATTTATAGGCTCATGCTGTATATGAGCCACAAAATCATCACAAGAAATAAAAAAATATATAAAAAAAATATAAAAGCTTAAATCACCCCCCTTTCCGTATAATTAAAAAATGAATACCTAAATAACAATAAATATAAACATCATGAATATCACCACGATCGAAAACGCCCATACTATTAAAATACAAAAAAAAATTCCAATACGGCAAATGGCGTAATGGAAAAAAGGGTCAAAATGACGATTTGCCATTTTTTCATTGCTTCTCTTACCTCCAAAAATGTTATAAATTTGATCAAATAGTCACGTACACTCCAAAATGTTATCAATAAAAACTACAGATTGTTCCGCAAAAATGGGGGTCAGAATATGGTGATGTAAAAAATAAAAAAATAAAAAAATCTAAGTTTAAATTTATTTTTACACTATTCAGACATAGAGAACCTATACATATGCGGTATACTTGTAATCATACTGACCAAGAGAATGAAGGGCATGGGTCAGTTTTTCCATAAACAAAAGCCGTAAAACAGTGGAGGAATTGTGTTTTTTTTTCAAATTCCACCCCATTTAGAATTTTTTTTATCACTTCCCACTACAGTTTATGAGGGTTCAACTTCCAGTATCATTACTAGTTAACAGAATTAAGGAGCAGTTGAGCTCAATTTATCTCCATTCACTTGACTGGGTTGTGAGCACCAATGACAGTCACAGCCTCACCCATCCGTACAGTACTTTATCAGGATATAAAAAGTAGTAGTGCTCCATTGAGTCAATAAATGCTAAAAAGCTTAAAAAGCTATTTAAAGCCCATATTTTGACCTATTTTATAAACTCTGCTCCTAACCCCCGATGACGCCGGTCTCATGGCTAAACATGTTGGGGGAGCACTGTTTGTTATTTTAACCCTCTATCTCACTGTCCAAATCAAACAGCTGACTAGGTGACCTGTGCACGGTGTCATTATAATTTATATAGGGAGATATATGGCAACAACTTAGCTAATTTTATCAATATGTAGGGCTCCATAGTGAATAATAGTTCACAGCATACTGTGACTAAGTAGCAATACTATCCTGCAACAGTCACTAGATTGGTAGACTTAGGTTTGGTGCTGTCCTTACCAATTTGTTACTACATTAATCTCATTTGGGGGTATTTAAAGGTCCAAAACATAGACTATAATATAGGTAGTGTGAATATAACACATCTATTTGGAGCTTGCAGCACCACTCTTAGCTACATCTTTATGGTACTATAAGATGCAATATGGGATATGTACAGTGAGACAGAAAATTTTCAGCAGTGATTTTGTTTATTATTTCTACTGTCACTTTAATAAAAGTTAAGTTTTATACAATACGTCAAAAACAGGGGCTTTATATAGCTTTTTAAGCTATTTAGTATTTATGAATAGAATACCCTAGACACAATTGGGGTCCTGTTCTGTATTTCCATTGGGTCAATAGCCCTATCTCCCTTTTCACTAGTATAGATCCTGGACCCTCATATTGACCAATCCTGAGGATTTTCCTAATTGAGACACTATTTCTATGTTCTCTCTGGTTTCACTATTTTTCCTTCCAAATAAGATATTACATACATTCTGAAGAACCTTGGACATCTGACTCTTGAGCTTGGCTGTTCTGTAGATTAGGAAGGAGGAATGTAGAACTGGGAGAAATGTCAAGAAAATATGAAGCCAAGGAAGTTGCCGACAGTAAAAATAGTAATAAACTAAAGTAACAAAATAGCCAAAGAAGTATATAGTGTTATATACAAAACTGAAGGACACATATTTCATCACTAAGTAATATATCTCCAAATTGATGGTTAAATTATTGTTCATCTTCATCCTTCTTGTGTGAGAATACAATGAACTGAAGATGAGAACTGATGAGATAGCATAGAAAACCACAGCGATGGAGGTTCCTACAGCAAAATTGAAGACAGAATTATTCAAAATACAATCTTTGGTTGTGTTGTAGGTTCCGACATTTGTGACCCTGGTGAAAGCTATAACAAAGGTTATCAGAGTATATAAAGCAGAGAAAAGCACTAAGGCTACAATAAAATAAACAGTCCTCTGTACTATGGCCTCCTTCAGATACAGGAACAGTCTGGTCTGGAAGTTGGAGATCTTAAGACTGAAGACAATGGACAGCAGAGTTTCTAACCAAAAATTGACATATGTAAAGAAAGTGTAAAGCTCGCTCATAACAATCAGAATTGCATGTGACTCCTCCATTCTTCTAAAGTAGAGGATAGCCACGAATATGTAAAAAGTAACAGCACACTGAGCGCACATCCTTGAAATCCCAAGAGAAGTTGCAATGTGGTCAACACCAGTCATCGATCTTCCTTTCCACCAATCATTGACATTGACGGTTACAATAAATGACTGTATCACCAGCCCGGCTATGAGAGCGATCAGTGCTAAGACCAGGAGACCCGAATGTTGGAGTTCAGCCATCTCTTCTGTACTGCAAGGATCCTGGTAACACAGTGAATCTTTATTAAAGCTTTAAGGACAAAAATTTTTCATTTATTCAAATATTGTAATATTATCATTGGTAGACGCTGGTAGACATAGACTCTGAGCTGGCACAGGTCTACAAATGCAGAGCAGATCACATAACATAGCGAGATCATTTTTCACCTGGTACAGCAGAGAAGAAAAAAAATATGTTAAATAAGGCTAAGTGTACATTGTATCTGTGCATTTAGCCTTATGCATAAGTTGAGAATGCTCCTGGAGTAATGGTCACAATTAGTGTTGAGTGAATAAAATTTCAGGGAAAATTCAATTCACCACAAAGTCGAATTTCCTTGTGCTTCGTCCTAACAAATCTATTTTTCCTCGAAAAATCTCATGATGACGTCTCTACGCCTGGCCAGCATGATGATGTCATCACATCTCAGCGCAAGATTTTGCATGGTGTCTTCAGTAATGATGGCTTCGATGGACTCTCTGTGATCAAATGGATAAGTTGAGTATGTATTTTTTTTTTTTTAAATGGATTAGCCACTGAAGGCCTTCATTTTAATCTCAGACACCGCTGCGATCAGCAATGAATGTGGCATCTGAGGGGTTCAATGACGGGGTGGCGCAATCGCCGTTCCCTGTCATTTTGCTTGCTACATACAAAGGAATGTGCTTCATGACGAGGTAACAACAAATACAGCACACCTTCACAGGGAACTAGCAACTTAGACTAACTATTGCTCAGGCACCCTTCCTTAGGGGAAAGTACCTTAAGTACCTAAAAGTCCCCGGTAAAGATGATCGAATCGATGCTAAACAAATTGTTACAAATTTCACAAAAATGTGTCTGCCAAATTCAAAGCTTTTGTGATTTGCTTTATTTGAATAGTGTAAAGAGAGCATCCATTGCCATTTCACTGTTAATTTTGGCAGGGAAAAGAACATGAGGTAGGAGGAAGATGGAGAATCACATGACATGGGAGGAAGCGGAAGAGGCCTTGTCCTGACTTGCACAAAGGGTGACATATAGCCTGGATCATCCAATCAGAGGGCAGTAGGCAGGGAGATGTCTAGCTGAATCAGTAAAAGCACCACAGTTTGTTCAGCTTCTGACCTGTAAGGAGTAGTGTTGGGTAGAGTTGAGCGAACCCGAACTGCAAAGATCGGGTTCGTACCGAACTTTGCGAGTAAAGATAAGCGAATCGAAGGTGACGTAGTGGAATTCGATCCCAATTTACTCGCGCTTCTTGGTAACGAATCACATTTTTCCTAAAATGGCAGCTGCACGTGTGAGGACATGGGTCAAGGAACTGTTGAAAGGCGGGATTACCCAATTTGATATGCATTTATGCATGCAGCCAATCAGCAGCCAGCCAGCCCTGTGATGTCACAGCCCTATAAATACGGTGGCCATTTTGGAATCAGACATTTTCCAGCATTCTGAGTGCAGGAACAGATGTTGCATGCGCTAGGGAGAGTTATACTGAAAACCTCATTGTGAAAAAAAATCCGATTTATAAGTGCAGAGAAACATTATTCAAATTGCAGGAATACGATAGTGAGGAATCATTTCACAGCATCTTAGTGCAGGGAGAGACATCTGAAATCGCTAGGGACAGTGCTAGAAAAACCTAATTGTGAAAAAAAAAAAAGCGATTTACAAGTGCAGGGAAACATTGTTTGGGGATACAGCTCTGGCATTCCAGCAATTTGTTCTTGTTATTGGGGCGCAAGTGCTATGTTGAAAAGCCTTTAGTGGCTTATATCTGTTGAAAAGGAAAAAATATACGCACTTTGCTCTTGCATTTATTTGTGTTGAAAGACTTTAGTGGCCTATTTCAGTACAAAAAGGAAAAATATATGTGCATTTCACTTCTGCAGTTATATGTGGTGAAATCGTTCAGTGTCCTATTTCAGTACAAAAAGGAAAAAAATATACGCACTTCACTGTTACATTTATTTGTGGTGAAAGACTTTAGTGGCCTATTTCACTACAAAACAAAAAAATATATACACATTTCGCTCTGCAGTGATTATTATTTCAGTATGAAAACAAAATTTATTCTGCATTCAGTGCTGCAGTTATATGTGGTAAAATCTTTAGTGACGTATTTCGGTTGAAAAACAAAATGTATTCAGCTTGAGAAAGGGATACCACATCCAAGAGAGGTCAATGGCTGAAATCTGATTGGCTGTTGTTGCCTTGCCCCTTTTTTTTTCCTAATTGTGAACCACCCAGTCACGGATGTTGTAGGGGAGAACACCAAAGGACAACAAGAAGGAAGGGAAAAGACATTAGGCCTCACCGCTAGGGAAGGAAAAGGGTCACCACCTATAAAACCCTGCTCCTGGCCCTAACTCCTATCCGTATGGGAACCTCTGGATGGTAGAGATGCCCATACACAGGAACCTAGAAAACCCTGGTGGCCCTCAGATGCCCTAATAGTAATGACCGGGCAGAGACAACCCGCTCCTTCTCTGGTGAAGGAACCAGCGTCTCGCTGAGGCCTAGTAAACAACAAAGGTGGGGGGAATACAAAACACAACAAGCGGAACACTTAACTTCTAAGGCTGATGAATGATGGACGAACAGGACTTCACCATGAACCACACTCCAGTTATTTCAAAAACCAAATGAAGCTATCCAGAGCAAGGAGTGATGGGTAAAGTCAGACTAAATAGGGGGAGCTGAAGGTCACATGATCCACACCTGAACAGGGGGTGTGGACATACCAGCAACACACAAAGTGAAACCAAAAGAGGCTGTCAGATAACTAATGTGCAGATATTCTTTCAGACCTTCTCAAACCTGTCACTGGCGTGACAGTGGGTCAAGTTATTAAAGCAGAAACATCCAAGAAAAGCAGCAGGCATGCGGCAATTACCCACTCCCGACTCAGAGAGATAGTGACGATAGGGTGGGTGTCACAGATGTTGTAGGGGAGAACACCAAAGGACAACAAGAAGGAAGGGAAAAGACATTAGGCCTCACCACTAGGGAAGGAAAAGGGTCACCACCTATAAAACCCTGCTCCTGGCCCTAACTCCTATCCGTATGGGCACCTCTGGATGGTAGAGATGCCCATACACAGGAACCTCTAAAACCCTGGTGGCCCTCAGATGCCTTAATAGTAATGACCGGACAGAGACAACCCGCTTGACAGTGGGTCAAGTTATTAAAGCAGAAACATCCAAGGAAGGCAGCAGGCATGCGGCAATTACCCAGTAATAGTAATAAAAAATTACAGGGAATGTCACTGCAGTATTTTGGATGAGGAATCGTTATATAGGAGAGGCCCTGCAGCCAGCCGCTTTGTTGACTCTAGATAACTTCTGCCTGATCGCACGTCCCTGTGACATCCACGATCCATTTGGATATCTTCCCTATCAACCTTGGATGTTTTTTTATGTGCTTAACATGGTGACCACCGGTAACGGGGAATCATTGTTCGATTTCGGAGAGGGAGCCTGATAAACGGCTACGGCTACTACTTCAACGCAAGGCAGCATGAGTTGCGGGCCTGCAGGTGAGCTGTCCCTGTAAAAGATTTGAGTTGCGGGCCTGTAAGTGAGCTGACCCTGTAAAAGATTTTAGGTTCGGGCCTGCTGGTGAGCTGACCCTCTAAAATGTTCTATGCGAGGGTCTGCATGTGAGCTGACCCTGTAAAAGATTTCAGTCGCAGGCCTGCATGTGAGCTGACCCAGTAAAAGATTTTAGGTGTGAGCCTGCTGGTGAGCTGAGGTGGAACCAACAAACCAAACTTGATTTTCATGGCTGCATTAATCTGCAGGTGACCGTGATACAGCTCCACAAAGTGTTTCCATCTGCATCTTTCTAAGCAATCTGTGGCCTCAGTCTTTTATCCAGACTCTGTCATTGTGCCACTATGTGGCCTCCTCATGATGCCATCTCCACACCATGTCACCTTGCCACTCATTTTTATCACCATGCTGCTGCTTATGCTGCTTAAAAGGCCTTAAACTGATCACCAGGTGGTACGAACTGGCGCTCTCTGCTTTGGAGGTGCTGGCCTGCCCTGCCGCCAGCATTTTGTCTGAGCGTGTATTTAGTGCTGCTGGTGGCATTATGCTGATGCAGCTTAAAAGGGCTGAAAGTGATCACCAGGCCCACAATCTAAAAATCGATTTTATAGGAAAAATTGGTCATAAAAATGAGTGGCATGTTGACATGGTGTGGAGATGGCAGCATGAGGAGGCCACAAAGTGGCACAATGACTAGTCTGTGACACAATGAATAGTCTGGATAAAAGACTGAAGCCACAGATTGTTTAGAAAGATGCAGATGGAAACACTCTGTGGAGCTGTATCACGGTCACCTGCAGATTAATGCAGCCATCAAAATCAAGTTGGGTTTCTTGGTTCCACCTCAGCTCACCAGCAGGCCCGCACCTAAAATCTTTTACTGGGTCAGCTCACATGCAGGCCTGCGACTGAAATCTTTTACAGGGTCAGCTCACATGCAGACCCTTGCATAGAACATTTTAGAGGGTGAGCTCAGCTGCAGGTCCTCGCATATAATACTTTACAGAGTCAGCTCACCTGCAAGCACTAGCATATAATGTTTTACAGGGTCAGCTCATCTGCAGGCCCGAACCTAAAATATTTTACAGGGTCAGCCTTGCTTTGAAGTAGTAGCCGTTTATCAGGCTCCCTCTCCGAAATCGAACAATGATTCCCCGTTACCAGTGGTCACCATTAGAGTTGAGCGATCACCTGGATGTTCGGGTTCGAGAAGTTCGGCCGAACTTCTCGGAAATGTTCGGGTTCGGGATCCGAACTCGACCCGAACTTCGCCCCGAACCCGAACCCCATTGAAGTCAATGGGGACCCGAACTTTTCGGCACTAAAAAGGCTGTAAAACAGCACAGGAAAGGGCTAGAGGGCTGCAAAGGCAGCAAAATGTAGGTAAATCCCCTGCAAACAAATGTGGATAGGGAAATTAATAAAAATAAAAATAAAATAAATAAAAATTAACCAATATCAATTGGAGAGAGGAGAGGTCCCATAGCAGAGAATCAGGCTTGATGTCATAGCAGAGAATCAGGCTTCATGTCACCCACCACTGGAACAGTCCATTGTCAGATATTTAGGCCCAGGCACCCAGGCAGAGGAGAGAGGTCCCATAGCAGAGATTCAGGCTTCATGTCATAGCATAGAATCAGGCTTCACGTCACCCAACACTGGAACAGGCCATTGTCAGATATGTTTAGGCCCCGGCACCCAGACAGAGGAGAGAGGTCCCATAGCAGAGAATCAGGCTTCATGTCATAGCAGAGAATCAGGCTTCATGTCACCCAACACTGGAACAGGCCACTTTCAGATATTTTTAGGCCCCGGCACCCAGACAGAGGAGAGAGGTCCCATAGCAGAGAATCAGGCTTCATGTCATAGCAGCGAATCAGGCTTCATGTCACCCACCACTGGAACAGGCCACTGTCAGATATTTTTAGGCCCCGGCACCCAGACAGAGGAGAGAGGTCCCATAGCAGAGTATCAGGCTTCATGTCATAGCAGAGAATCAGGCTTCATGTCACCCAACACTGGAACAGGCCACTGTCAGATATTTTTAGGCCCCGGCACCCAGACAACTTTGGGTTGCCCCACAATATAATGGTAAAATGAAAATAAAAAGAGGATTGAATGAGGAAGTGCTCTGGAGTACAATAATATACGGTTAAGGGGAGGTAGTTATAAATGTCTAATCTGCACAAGGGATGGACAGGTCCTGTGGGATCCATGCCTGGTTCATTTTTATGAACGTCAGCTTGTCCACATTGGCTGTAGACAGGCGGCTGCGTTTGTCTGTAATGACGCCCCCTGCCGTGCTGAGTACATGTTCAGACAAAACGCTGGCCGCCGGGCAGGCCAGCACCTCCAAGGCATAAAAGGCTAGCTCTGGCCACGTAGACAATTTGGAGACCCAGTAGTTGAATGGGGCCGAACCATCAGTCAGTACGTGGAGGGGTGTGCACACGTACTGTTCCACCATGTTAGTGAAATGTTGCCTCCTGCTAACACGTTCCATATCAGGTGGTGGTGCAGTTAGCTGTGGCGTGTTTTTGTACCGGGGATCCAGCAGGGTGGCAACCCAGTAGTCCACACACATTAAAATGTGGGCAACTCTGCTGTCGTTGCGCAGGCACTGCAGCATGTAGTCGCTCATGTATGCCAGGCTGCCCAGAGGTAAGGACAAGCTGTCCTCTGTGGGAGGCGTATCGTCATCGTCCTGTGTTTCCCCCCAGCCACGCACCAGTGATGGGCCCGAGCTGCATTGGGTGCCACCCCACTGTGAACATGCTTCATCCTCCTCCTCCTCCACCTCCTCCTCATCCTCATCCTCCTCGTCCTTCAGTAGTGGGCCCTGTCTGGCCACATTTGTACCTGGCCTCTGCTGTTGCAAAAAACCTCCCTCTGAGTCACTTCTAAGAGACTGGCCTGAATGTGCGAAAAATGACCCCTCTTCATCCTCCTCCTCCTCCTGGGCCACCTCCTCTTCCATCATCGCCCTAAGTGTTTTCTCAAGGAGACATAGAAGTGGTATTGTAACGCTGATAATGGCGTCATCGCCACTGGCCATGTTGGTGGAGAACTCGAAACAGCGCAACAGGGCACACAGGTCTCGCATGGAGGCCCAGTCATTGGTGGTGAAGTGGTGCTGTTCCGCAGTGCGACTGACCCGTGCGTGCTGCAGCTGAAACTCCACTATGGCCTGCTGCTGCTCGCACAGTCTGTCCAGCATGTGCAAGGTGGAGTTCCACCTGGTGGGCACGTCGCATATGAGGCGGTGAGCGGGAAGGCCGAAGTTACGCTGTAGCGCAGACAGGCGAGCAGCGGCAGGATGTGAACACCGGAAGCGCACAGACGGACCACACTTTATGCAGCAGCTCTGACATGTCGGGCAGTGGCGTAGGGATCGCCATAGCAGCCATAGCAATGGCTATGGGGCCCTACGCCACTGGTGGCCCGCCGCCGACTGAGGATTAAAAAAATTAAAATTAAAATTCATGTGGCGAGTGGGCCGGGCGTGGTGCTGTAATAGGGGGCGGTCGGACTCGGAGCCGGAGGGCGGAGGTAGAGAGGCAGTCTGGGAGGTGGTTCGCCGGAAGTAGAGGAGGCGGAGTCGCAGACTTGGAGCGGCAAGTACAAGGATAGGATGCTGCGACCCTTGGCTCCGCCTCCTCACACAGCCAGGGAAAAGAGCTCGAGAGCCTTGAGAGAGAGAGAGACTTGCAGAAGGAGGGGCCGGGTCCCAGGAAAATAACCCGATCATTGCCTCCTCCTTCTGCAGTCCTCCGTGCTCCTGACATGCCCCACGTTCTTCTGTGATCAGCAGAGGGTGACCACTCAGTGTGGCTACTCCTGCCTTTCTACCATCACTGCAGAGTTGCTTCCTGTCCTGATTGCTGCTGGCCGGTCTACAAACTAGTAAGCTAGTAAGGTCCTTTTTTTTTCTTCCTTCTTTTGTCCAGTTGTTTAATTTTAACCCCTTGAGGCTCAGCCATGTCACAGTGACTGAGCTTTTTCCATTAGCCAAATAGTGAGTCTTAGCCAGCACCACACTCCTCCCATGATGTCCCATTTACTTATAATTAGGACACGCTGTAAGATTTAGCATGGAGAAGAAGTACTTGTCCATGCTAAATCTTTAGAGTGTGTCCTTAGTAGGTGTTGTCAGTAGTTACTGTCACTCAGCGCTGCTGTCACCACCAAGTATCGCTGATGACCCACCTAACCGTCCAGTCACACGACCGTAATTCTGGATATGCCTCCGTGCCACAATTTTGCGTAATGTGTGCGGACCCATTCATTTCAATCGGGCTGCAAAAGATGCGGACCGCAACAGTTGTCAGTGTTCCCTGTACAGAGAGAGAAGAAGGGGGCCGTATAGAAAGGATCAATATGAGGCTTCTTTCACATCACCGTTTAGCCATTCCGTTCTCCTGCTCAGTTTAGGAGCAGGAGAATGGAAAGGACAGATTCGGAACATAACGGAGCCTACGGACCCCATAGACTATAATGGGGTCCATTATGTTTCCGCTCAGAAGATGATTTTGGAGCAGAAACAAAAGTAGTGCATGCAGGACTTTTGTCTCCACTTCAAAAATCTTCTTCTGAGCGAACACCTAACAGACCCCATTATAGTCTACGGGGTCCTTAGGATCGGTTCGGCTCAGTTATGTGCCAAATCCATCCTTTCCATTCTCCTGCTCCTAAATGGAGCAGGAGAACGGAAAGGCTGAACGGTGATGTGAAAGAAGCCTGAGTTGTCACTGGGTTTTCACCGCTGTCTCAGGCGGCTGCCTGCATGGCCCAGCTTATGATAAGCCGGGCCATGCAGGCAGTGTAGTGCGCCACTCACTATGCGGTGCTGAGACAATGGATGGAGCGGACTGCGGCGGTGAGCCTGCCCCATACACAGCAGGTGCTGTGACGATCTCACCATCGTATAAGTGTCTGTCGATATGTATGTGTCTGTCCCTGTGCGTGTCCCTGCATGTCCCTGTCCCTGCGTGTCCTTGTCCCTGTGTGTGTGTCTGTGTGTCTCTCCCTGTGTCTGTCACCATCACTATGCCCACAGTGTTCCTATGTCTTGACGCAGCTGCATCAGACGTTCTGTGCGGGGCAAGAAGAAGATGGAAGTGGAGGCAGTGCCACCAGCATGGAGTCCCATGGGAGAGGCACAGGGAGGCACACTAAGGACGTAGGTAACACTACCACATGATCTACACTAGTGTTATCTGTGGTTTTACATAGGACTGCAGGTAACACTACCGCATTATCAGCTCTAGTGTTATCTGTGTTTTTTACATAGAACTGCAGGTAACACTACCACATTATCAGCTCTAGTGTTATCTGTGGTTTTTACATAGGACTGCAGGTAACACTACCACATTATCAGCTCTAGTGTTATCTGTAGTTTTACAAAGGACTGCAGGTAACACTACAAAATTTTCTGTACTCAGATAGCCAGTACTGTGTTATCTGTGTTGTTACATAGGGCTGCAGGTGATATCTACTACATTATCTGTACTCAGAGAGTTATCACTATGTAAGGGGGCCCACTGAGACTTTATCGCCCAAGGGCCCACATGAACCTGGAGCCGGCCCTGGGTGGGTGGCTGGCTTGGCGGCGCGTGCAGTACAGGTACGGTTCGGTCATCGGTGTCGGTCCCGGTCAGTTCAAGTGTCTGAGGTGAGGGCTGGCTGGGGAGTGGGATTGAGTCTGTCACTGTTGCGGTGTGTGTCCAACCGAGGCGGCACGCGGCAGCATCAGTCAGTGGAGACGTGGAGGAGTACAGTAAATGGAGACTAGTGTAGTGTAGTGGACAAGTGGAGACTGTGGAGTTACAGTGGGATGCGAAAGTTTGGGCAACCTTGTTAATCGTCATGATTTTCCCATATAAATCGTTGGTTGTTACGATAAAAAATGTCAGTTAAATATATCATATAGGAGACACACACAGTGATATCTGAGAAGTGAAATGAAGTTTATTGGATTTACAGAAAGTGTGCTATAATTGTTTAAACAAAATTAGGCAGGTGCATAAATTTGGGCACCACAAAAAAGAAATAAAAATCAATATTTAGTAGATCCTCCTTTTGCAGAAATTACAGCCTCTAAACGCTTCCTGTAGGTTCCAATGAGAGTCTGGATTCTGGTTGAAGGTATTTTGGACCATTCCTCTTTACAAAACATCTTTAGTTCATTCAGGTTTGATAGCTTCCGAGCATGGACAGCTCTCTTTAAGTCACACCACAAATTTTCAATTATTTTCAGGTCTGGGGACTGAGATGGCCATTCCAGAACGTTGTGCTTGTTCCTCTGCATAAATGCCTTAGTGGATTTTGAGCAGTGTTTAGGGTCGTTGTCTTGTTGAAAGATCCAGCCCCGACGCAGCTTCAGCTTTGTCACTGATTCCTGGACATTGGTCTCCAGAACCTGCTGATACTGTGTGGAATCCATGCGTCCCTCAACTTTGACAAGATTCCCAGTCCCTGCACTGGCCACACAGCCCCACAGCATGATGGAACCACCACCATATTTTACTGTAGGTAGCAGGTGTTTTTCTTGGAATGCTGTGTTCTTTTTCCTTCATGCATAACGCCCCTTGTTATGGCCAAATAACTCAATTTTAGTTTCATCAGTCCACAGCACCTTATTCCAAAATGAAGCTGGCTTGTCCAAATGTGCTTTAGCCCACCTCAAGCGGAGAAAAGGCTTCCTCTGCTTCACTCTCGCATACAGCATCTTCTTGTCTAAAGTGCGCCGAATGGTTGAACGATGCACAGTGACTCCATCTGCAGCAAGATGATGTTGTAGGTCTTTGGTGCTGGTCTGTGGGTTGACTTTGACTGTTCTCACCATTCATTGCTTCTGTCTATCCGAGATTTTTCTTGGTCTGCCACTTCGAGCCTTAACTTGAACTGAGCCTGTGGTCTTCCATTTCCTCATTATGTTCCTAACTGTGGAAACAGAAGCTGAAATCTCTGAGACAGCTTTCTGTATCCTTCCCCTAAGCCATGATGGTGAACAATCTTTGTCTTCAGGTCATTTGAGAGTTGTTTTGAGACCCCCTTGTTGCTACTCTTCAGAGAAAATTAAAAAAGGAGGGAAACTTACAATTGACCCCCTTAAATACTCTTTCTCCTAATTGGATTCACCTGTGTATGTAGGTCAGGGGTCACTGAGCTTACCAAGCCAATTTGAGTTCTAATAATTAGTTCTAAAGGTTTTGGAATCAATAAAATGACAACAGTGCCCAAATTTATGGACCTGCCTAATTTTGTTTAAACAATTATAGCCCACTTTCTGTAAATCCAATAAACTTCATTTCACTTCTCAGATATCACTGTGTGTGTCTCCTATATGATAGATTTAACTGACATTTTTTTTCGTAACAACCAACGATTTATACAGAAAATCATGACGATTAACAAGGTTGCCCAAACTTTCGCATCCCACTGTATTTCATCTGTGTGTGTGGGGGGTACAGACGGATCTCAGTCAGCATCTTCCCTAATCGCTATTCACAGACACATATACCTGCTCAAGCCTGGCAGGCGCAGCTGCATTATTTAATACTGTGGTGTGGTAATGGTTAATGGCATTGGTGAAGACACAGCCACCTAATCCTATCTGAGGGGTGTGTATTACAGACCCTTCAGATAGGATCAGGATACTTTCACACTAGCGTTTTTCTTTTCCGGCATAGGCCTCTTTCACACTTGCGTTGTTGGGATCCGGCGTGCACTTCCGCTGCCGGAGGTGCCTGCCGGATCCGGAAAAACGCAAGTGTACAGAAAGCATTTGAAGACGGAGCCGTCTTCAAAATGCTTTCAGAGTTACTATGGCACCCAGGACGCTATTAAAGTCCTGGTTGCCATAGTAGGAGCGGGGAGCGGGGGAGCGGTATACTTACAGTCCGTGCGGCTCCCGGGGCGCTCCAGAGTGACGTCAGAGCGCCCCATGCGCATGGATGACGTGATCCATTTGATCACGTGATCCATGCGCTTGGGGCGCCCTGACGTCACTCTGAAGCGCCCGGGGAGCCGCACGGACGGTAAGTATACTGCTCCCCCGCTCCCCGCTACACTTTACCATGGCTGCCAGGACTTTAGCGTCCCGGCAGCCATGGTAACCACTCTGAAAAAGCTAAATGTCGGGTCCGGCAATGCGCCGAAACGACGTTTAGCTTAAGGCCGGATCCGGATCAATGCCTTCCAATGGGCATTAATTCCGGATCCGGCCTTGCGGCAAGTGTTCAGGATTTTTGGCCGGAGCAAAAAGCGCAGCATGCTGCAGTATTTTCTCCGGCCAAAAAACGTTCCGTTCCGGAACTGAAGACATCCTGATGCATCCTGAACGGATTTCTCTCCATTCAGAATGCATTAGGATAAAACTGATCAGGATTCTTCCGGCATAGAGCCCCGACGACGGAACTCTATGCCGGAAGACAAGAACGCAAGTGTGAAAGAGCCCATAGAGTTCCATCACAGGGGCTCTATACCGGAAAAGAACTGATCAGTTTTATCCCCATGCATTCTGAATGGAGAGTAATCCGTTCAGGATGCATCAGGATGTCTTCAGTTCAGTAGTTTTGACTGATCAGGCAAAAGATAAAACCATAGCATGCTACGGTTTTATCTCAGGCGAAAAAACTGAAGACTTGCCTGAAGGACGGATCCGGCATTTTTCCCCATAGGAATATATTAGTGCCGGATCCGTCCTTCCGGCCAACGCATGCGCAGACCGGTAAAAATGTGAAAATAAATACAAGACGGATCCGTCTGTCCGCATGACAAGCGGAGAGACGGATCCGTTCTTGCAATGCATTTGTGAGACGGATCCGCATCTGGATCCGTCTCACAAATGCTTTCAGTCACATCAAAATCAGCGGATCCGGCGGGCAGTTCCGATGACGGAACTGCCCGCCGGATCACACTGCCGCAAGTGTGAAAGTAGCCTAGGTGGCTGTTTCTTTGCCAAAATGCCATTAACCATTACCACACCACACAGCAGGGGCATAGCTAGAAATGACTGGGCCCCATAGCAAAAAAAAATTATGGCCTCCCCCCCTTTAAATAATGCAGCTGCGCCTGCCAGGCTTGAGCAGGTATATGTGTGAATAGGGAAGATGCTGAGATCCGGCTGTACCTCACAGTGAGGTACAGCCAGATCTCAGCATCTTCCCTAATCCATATTCACACATATACCTGCTCAAGCCTGGCAGGCGCAGCTGCATTATTTAAAGGGGGGGGGGCATAATTTTTTTTTGCTATGGGGCCCAGTCATTTCTAGCTACGCCCCTGCCTATAATGATATCACCTCTGTGTATAGATAAGCAGGTAACTGCAGTAAAGTGATCTGTACAAACCAAGAAGTGGTGCCTATTATTATTCTTAGTGGCCAGTGCAAAAACCATTTTATATTTTTTGTTAAGATATAGATATCGATATGGACAATTAAACATAACACCATCAAAATTCTTTAAATATATGTTGAGAATAAAAATATGATTTAAACATTAAGTCATTTTCTGAGGACACATATTCTGAAGACACATTTCCTTTAACCCATCAATCTTAATTTCTGTCCAGCCCTTATAAATAACTCTGACTACATATGACATCTCTATAACTGAACAGTCACTTATCAAAGAAACACAACCTTACAGTTTACTATACAAACACAACTAAACACCTCCACTTTTTGGTTACCTATCATATTTTGCTGCTGACACTATGTTCTCTCTGGTTTCTTAATCTTTCTTTTGGAATAAGAAATCAATCACATTCTGAAGAACCTTGGACATCCGATTCCTGAGTTTGGCTGTTCTGTAGATCAGGTAGGAGGAATGTAGAGCTGGGAGAAATCCCAAGAAAATAAAAAGCCATGGAAGGCTCACACAGTGCAAATAGTAATAAAAAGCACACAAAAAATGGCCAATGGAATATACAGTGTTATATATGAAAGTGAAGGACACAAATTTCATCGCTGAGTAATATGTCTCTAAATTGATGGTTACATTTTTGTTCATCTTCATCCTTGTTGCGTGATAATACAGCGAACTGAAGAGGAGGATGGATGAGAAGTAATAAAAAAGCAGTGGAAAGAAGCATCCAATAGAAAAGTGGTATAGATTATTAATATTAGAGCAATTCAAGAACAGATGGCTGGTTATTTTGTATGCTCCATCTTTGGTCACCTCAGTGAGAGTCATCGACAAGGCCATCAAACAATTAAAAAAGGAGAGAAGCACTGAGGCTACAATAAAAAAAACAGTCCTCTGTAGTATCATCCTCCTCAGGTATAGGAACAGTCTGGTGTGGAAGTTGGAGATCTTCAGACAGAAGACAATGGAGAGCAGAGCTGTTAGGCAAACATTGGTACCAGTAAAGAAAGCATAAACTACATCTATAATAAGTAAAGTTACACGTGAACGCACATTCCGAATAATAAAGCTCAGACCTAAAAACAAATCTAGAGTGTTTGCACACTGAGAGCACATCTGTGAAATCCCAAGAGAGGTTACAATGTGGTCAACAGGAGTCACCGATCTTCCTTCCCACCAATCATAGACATTGCTGGCTATAATAAATGAATGTATCACCAGCCCGGCTAGGAGAGCAATTAGTGCTGAGGGTAATAGACCATTATGCTGGAATTCAGTGTAACCCTCAGTAGAATCAGCCATCTCACCTGTACTATGAGGATACTAATGAGCAGTGAGCGTTTACTAAAGGTCACGACAAACTTTCTGTCATTATTCAAATATTGAAATGCAAACATTGAAAATGCAAACTACATGACATAAACTCTGAGCCGGCACAGGTCTATAAATGCAGAGCAGATCCCTTAACACAGCAACATTAATTTACAGCTATTACAGCAGAAATATAAAAAATTCTTCTCATATAGACGATTTGCCAGCTCTCCAGACATGTGTAGTTCATTAGAGCATATTAATGTTCTTCTGGAGAATCGTTGCTTATAACTGTGTTCTGCCGTTTCTCTCTTATTCTTACTAAACATTTCCAAATAAATTGACAACTTGGTGTTGCCAGCTGGAGGGGAGATTCTCTACACACTATTTCCTGTTCAATAAGTGCAGACATTATCAAATTGTTAAGGGACAAGCCCCTTTGGAAAGCCAAATGGTAATGCCCAGTGGGCAGTGAAATGATAAATAGGCAAGTAGAAGAACAGAGGAACATTCCAAAACAGAATTATGATAAAGATTAGGGATGAACGACGTTAGCTTTGGATCTTAGATCCAAAATCGCTTAGCTCAAAACTTCATTTTAATGCTGTATGGAGATCCGTCTCTGTACAGCATTAAAATGTATGGACTCCAGCGAGGCAAATTTGTTGGGATTGAATTTTTAAACTTGAAAAACATTTTAAAACTACAAAACAGGTATACAGAAGCCAACTTTGTATAACTGTTTTACAATGGTTTTCGAGTTTAGTAATTAAATGCTGAAGTTATAACTCATTTCACCTCACCGGATCTCCGTACAACATTAAAAAGAAGTTTTGACCGAAGCAACCGCGGATCTAGGATCCGAAGCTCGTACTATTACGGCACTGGTCGGGAAGGGGTTAAACCTTAAGAAAGCTATGGAAAATTACCAGCTTCTCATTATTAGCTAGAAAGTCCCAAAATTCTCATTATTCATTGACCCTGCAGTTATACAATATTAATCACTATAATACAAATGTGATAGCACTCTACATCCAGCAATTTGCCTCCATGCTGGATGAGGCATTGGTGTACATTTTGGCCAAAGCGTAGTAAGCCACTCACCACGTCAAGGTCGCCTCTATTTGAGTGGTCCCTAACACTAGTTCCTACCTGTTTATGGGCCATGACAGCCACACAAAATCCAGGGAATGCAGGTCAGCGTGCACGCCAAGCACACTCTGCTTTTAACCCCGTCCGGTGCCATTACAGCTTTCATCGGATCCAGGGATGCATGTACCAACATGCACGCTGAGCCCACCACATACTTCTCCTGGAGGCAAATGGCCACTGGCAGGTTCTATATAAGCAGACTCAGTTTTATACTGACTTTAAAACCAGCCTCCAGGACAGATTGACTGGTCAGGTGTGCAATGACTCCAAGGAGATCGCCACGCCTTCAATATATACTACAAAGAAAAAATGTGGGGAATTGGGTCAGCACAACCTGTATGTGGTGCACATCACTATGGCGAAATACATATACAAACGAAAAATACAAATGTGATAGCACTCTACATCCAGCAATTTGACTCCATGCTGGATGAGGCATTGGCGTACATTTTGGCCAAAGCGTAGTAAGCCACTCACCACGTCAAGGTCGCCTCTATTTGAGTGGTCCCTAACACTAGTTCCTACCTGTTTATGGGCCATGACAGCCACACAAAATCCAGGGAATGCAGGTCAGCGTGCACGCCAAGCACACTCTGCTTTTAACCCCGTCCGGTGCCATTACAGCTTTCATCGGATCCAGGGACGGGGTCCATTATCCTGCTGGAAGTAGCCATCAGAGGATGGATACATGTTCTCATTCTGTTTACGCCAAATTCGGACTCTGCTATTTGAATGTCTCAACAGAAATCGAGACTCATCAGACCAGGCAACATTTTTCCAGTCTTCAACAGTCCAATTTTGGTGAGCTCGTGCAAATTGTAGCCTCTTTTTCCTATTTGTAGTGGAGATGAGTGGTACCCGGTGGGGTCTTCTGCTGTTGTAGCCCATCCGCCTCAAGGTTGTGTGTGTTGTGGCTTCACAAATGCTTTGCTGTATACCTTGGTTGTAACGAGTGGTTATTTCAGTCAACGTTGCTCTTCTATCAGCTTGAATCAGTCAGCCCATTCTCCTCTGACCTCTAGCATCCACAAGGCATTTTTGCCCACAGGACTGCCGCATACTGGATGTTTTTCCCTTTTCACACCATTCTTTGTAAACCCTAGAAATGGTTGTGCGTGAAAATCCCAGTAACTGAGCAGATTGTGAAATACTCAGACCGGCCCTTCTGGCACCAACAACCATGCCACACTCAAAATTGCTTAAATCACCTTTCTTTCCCATTCTGACATTCAGTTTGGAGTTCAGGAGATTGTCTTGACCAGGACCACACCCCTAAATGCATTGAAGCAACTGCCATGTGATTGGTTGACTAGAGAATTGCATTAATGAGAAATAGAACAGGTGTTCCTAATAATTCTTCAGGTGAGTGTATTGCAGGAGAACAACCTCTGGATGTAGTGGTACTGAAAAGAAAACATTTGCCAAATCAATCAGAGTGGAGTGGGTAAGCTTGTGGGTAGAGGTAGCGGGAACCTCAGCCAACAAGGTGTGTGGATTCGGCACAATGGGGGTGTTAAAAACTGTGGCTTCATTGACAACACGTAGGTCATGTACCATTCGGTTCTGGGTGGGTTTGCCCTTCTCACTTTTCTTTTTCACAGGGTACAAAAGAGAGTGTTAGAAGGGGATACAATCTCCCTAAAAACCCCCCTCTTCTTTTTTTTTTTTTTTAAGTCTCGGACCATTTGAGATATGGCATTTGACTGTGCCATACTCAAGAGATACTGCATCTTCCTGGGAAGTGGGGCGCCAGTTTTCATCTCCACTTCCACAGGACCAGGGAGTTTTATCACTAAAGGCCATCAAACAAAGTTCCTGGTCATTAAAGGCACCTGTTAGTTTCACAGTGCCAACCTCCTGGTATAGATGCTGGAACATACTTTTGCAAGCAAGTCTGCACCCAGGAGGCAACAGGGGACGGTGTCACTGACCAGCAACCGGGCAAGCTTGGTTAAGGTCAAATCTAACACGGATGGGTTCTGTTAAAAGGGGAGTGTCCTACTTTCCCATCCACTCCTACACAAGGATGGGTGTCCATAGAGATTAAGTCAGAGGAGGACATGTTTGCTGTGCACAACTGTCTTGGCTGCTCCATTATCAATCGAAAAAACGAGACTGCTTCTTTATCACCCAGAGTGAGGGATATCATTGGGCCCGGTCTTGAATTTGCTAAAATGTTTAAAGGGATTCTGTCACCTCGTTTACGGTTATAGAGATGCGGACATGCACGGCTAGATCGCCGCTAGCATGTCCGCAATATACCTGTCCTATATGGCTGTGTGCTTTTATTGTGTTTAAAAAAGGATTTTAGAGATATGTAAATGAGCCTTGTAAGGTGCCCAAGGGGCTGTACTAACCTTCCTGGTGCCCAGTCACGCCCCCCTGTGAAGGAGTCCAGCACCGCCTGCATCCTCCGAATCTCCTCCTTTCTTCACAATTAGATTGCCGTAATCTCGAGATGCGCGAGCTCGCGCATGCGCAGTTCCTTCCCTAAGGCTGATGCCAGCACAGGGAAGGAACACTATACCGGCACTGCGCATGCGCGAGCTCGCGCATCGCGAGATTACGGCAATCTAACTGTGAAGAAAGGAGGAGATTTGGAGGACGCATGTGGTGCTGGGCTCCTTCACAGGGGGGCGTGGCTGGGCACCAAGAAGGTTATTACAGCCCCT
The DNA here is from genome assembly GCF_905171765.1 of Bufo bufo. Lineage (NCBI taxonomy): Eukaryota > Metazoa > Chordata > Amphibia > Anura > Bufonidae > Bufo > Bufo bufo. Next base: position 38,629,341 of record NC_053392.1, on the reverse strand, counting down.
TGGGCACCTTACAAGGCTCATTTACATATCTCTAAAATCATTTTTTAAACACAATAAAAAGGACACAGGCCTATAGGACAGGTATATTGCGGACATGCTAGTGGCGATCTAGCCGTACATGTCCGCATCTCTATAACCAAAAACGAGGTGACATGGTGATCCGGGCACGGTCAACTAACGGTGTGGACAAGGAGTACCGCACACAGCACAACTCTCTCTCCAATCTGGGTTCTGGGTCCTGCAAACTCTGCAGGTCTATCCCCCAGGACCATTATAGGGTGGACCATTTTCCTTTCTTTGTTGGGGAGGTGGTTTCACATTATCATGATAACTAGAGATGAGCAAATTAAATTCCACAAAGTGGAATTCGATCCGATTTTCAGGAATTATTCTATTCGCCTAGAATCCGAATTTCCTAGTGCTTCGTGTTAGCGAATTGATTAATCCTGAAATTTAAACTTACCACATCCATTTGCGCTTGAACGGCCGCCAGTCTCCATCTTGCTTGAAGATCTCGTCCGAAATCCCGTGAGGCACAAGATTACATCATCATAATTTCACACTGTTTGTACACTCAAATGCCGCGATCATGCGCTATCGCAGCTCCCTGTCATTGCACCCACTACTTACAAAAAAATGCGCTTCGTGGCAAAGTAATTCGTCATGAAGTGAATTTTGGGGTCAAATTCGGCGAATCAGCCGAATCGAATTTTCAAGAAATTCGCTCATCTCTAATGATAACATTCATAACATTACTTCCCACTTTCTCCGTCTCTCTACACCTCCTCTATACACTTTTCTCACTCACAGCCAGACTTCTGACTGTTTTTGAGCTTGTTTCAGCCACCCTTTATTTTCCTACATGCTTTTTCTCACTACTCTGGATTCAGTTTATCATCCCGCTCTGTACGGCTCAGGCGGAGCGATGATGTCATTGCGCCGCCTGCATTGGCCTCTGATAGGCTGCTGGCCTAGTGCCTGCAGCCTATCAGAGGAAGGGGAAGGGACACACCTCTCCCTTCCCTGCCCTGCTGCACAGCCATCTGTATCGCTGTCCTGAGGACGGTGATACAGATGACTATGGAGATAAGCGCTTCTACAATGGAAGCGCCCATCTCCGTGTGACTGTCCACCGCTGCCCCCAAAAAAATATAGTTAGTTGCGGGCCGGCGCGGGGGTCCCCTAAGGACTCAGGGGCCAGGGGGCAATTGCCCCCCTTGCTTTAATGGAAGTGACGGCGCTGGGCTGTATATTCACTGGGAAACAGAGACATGGTACCCCCCTGGTACACAGACAGACAAGACAGAACACTCAACCAGACTCTACTCTTGACAGCCCTTCCTCCGAGACACACAATCAACAAGTTTATAAGACAAAAACAGCCGGCAACTCCCCCCTTCTCACCAACAAGCAGAGCTGGCTCCCACATCTGGTCTGCCAGCCGGGACTAATCCATCTGCCACCTCCTAAGGGAAGATCTGTAAAGATGCCCCAGTCCAGGTGCTGCAGAAATCTACCTGCCAGGGGAATTCTCTTGCTCTGCTTAAGTGTTAACCGTGAAGGTGCCTAACACGAACCATAAACAGAAATCCACAGCAGAGCAAATCTTTTTTCTCAGTCTAAGGTTCTAGGGACTCGAGATTTCAACATCAGCCGAAGCTGCTACTCAGTGTACCCATCGTCCAATAGAACATACAGCCGTGACTTAACGAAATGAAGCAATGAGAGGCAGGCAAGATAAAAAAGTTTTCTTACCTTCTCTTGGGGCCGCGGTCCCCTCCTCAAGTGCCTTTCATTAAGTCTCGGAGGTCATCTATATCGGCTACCGATGCTAGATTCTCCCGAGCCCCATGTTAGGCGCCAAGCTGCTCTCAATCAGAGCCAAAGATGCTCTGCTGCTCCAAATTAATGGCTTAATTACAGGATTTTACATGCATGGAAGAAACAGCACTGACACCAGGCAGGGTCAAAGCAGTTCTCATTTATTACAGGAAGTTAAGCAGTTTATATGTACATCAGAGAGGGCATCCCCCCTGAGGCTCGTGGCATTTTTCCATTGGCTAGAGTACAAAAAAAGGAAAGAGATAACAATTGGCATTTGTGCATTGTGCATTGTTTTGCTAACTTTGGTTAACTATGTAAATATCTAGGTGCCAGCGCCATCTTGTAATGGCTTCACACTAACAGCAGTACAGCATACGTCATATATGACACATCAAGTAGGAGGGTACTCTTGAGAAAGGTGAAGCCTTTGTGCTTTTAGTTCCAACTTGAGTGAATAAGGAGTTGTCTGAGAACTGGAGGATATGGGGGCCATCTTAGCTGATGAAGAATGATATCCACATTTCCATCAGTATCCAGCCCAGCTATGAGAGCAACCAATGATAAGGCCAGGAGACCCAGAAACTTGACTTCAGTGGCACTCACTGTGGAATCAGCCATCTCTCCTGTACTATGAGGATCATAAAAAAAACACAGAGATTCTTTACCGAATGTTTAATCACCAACTGTAGTTTGTCCTTTATTCAAATTAATATTGAAAATGCAAACTACATCACAGAGACTCTGAGCTGGCTTAGATATACAAACGTAGAGCAGATCACATAACATAGCAAGATCATTTTACAGATGGTACATCAGAAAAAATGAAATCACAATGATATGTTCTAAGTTTATCAGTCTCATGAATACCTGCGCTGACCTTAAACAATTGGTTACTACAGAAAGTGTCCAAGTGAATGCATATAAACTTCAGTACAATCCTAAAGTGCCGATCATGCCAATTCTAAAATAACTCCTTACTTGATACAATAAGATAGTCAAGGAAAGGAAAATCTGAAGGAATTTTAAATCTCAATGAAGCTAAATATATAAATAAACAACATCCAAGAACATCTATTTTCTATCACATCCCTAACGTGCACAAATCAGAAAGTGATCCACCTGGAAGGCCAATTGTTTCAGGCATAGGTAGTCTTACTCCAATTTATCAAAATAGGTCAATGTATTATTACAAGGCTGCGTACAAACACTTCCGGCCTATTTAAAAGATACAAAACATATTTTACAACTTTTAGAGGGGGTAGAATGGAAAGATCATTACTCTGGAAGTCACCTGCCTCTATATAATAATTGAAAATTAGAAATGACCTATACCCTAGTCAGTAGAATAAATGCATTGGAGAATACATTGTTTATCCTAACATACAAATATTTTTTAAATATGAGAAACATGTTTACTTGCAGAAGTGGGGGACCGCGATGGGGACCAGGTTAGCACTGAGTTTCGCTAACCTATAGATGGGGAGTTTGGAGGACCTGATGTTTTTTCCTCAGGGGAACCTCCATGCAAACGTGGTACTCTGAAAATGTTTTATAGACAATATAATTTTTATTTTGGAGGGGGAAAAGAGGAGGATTCTTTGGCAGCTTTTTATTTTTAAAGGAAATAAATAAAAATGAGTTTTATTTACAATTCACCCCAACTTTCAGCAAACATAAAATACAATTGTTAGATCTCACAATTTTTATAAATAATAGTCAGATACAAACCAAAATGTTTCACAGACCAACAGATAGTAACAGTTTTATTTTAATGAGTTGTCATTTACCTACAGTATACGGTTAGAAATTGTAGCCAATATACAAGACTGAATAGGAATTGTATAACAGTGGAACAGTCTGAACAAGAAGCAGATAATCTTTATATAAAGTTTGAACAAAAAGGTTACAAAAGTGAACAACTCATAAAAACCAAACAGGAAATCAAACAAATTGATCGTAGAATTTTATAACTGAAAAATAAGTCAAAGGAGAATAGCAGGAATAAGTATCTAGAAGAGGATAGTAATGGGAAAATGAGAGTACCGCTTATTACCCAATATACTAAAGAGGAAGATATATTTAAAAGTATCAGAAGACATTGGGATGTTCTTAACCCCTTCCCAACCACCGCCGTACATGTACAGCGTAGCGGGATGTGATTTAAGCCCCAGCGCTGTACAGGTACGGCGTGTTGATCGGAGCCGTGCCCGTCCTATCAGCAGCAGGGACCCGGTAGTCACTGACAGCCGAGCCCCTGCTGTATGCACCAGCAACGGTGAAAACGCAGATGCTGGCACTTTAATCCTTGCTATGCCATGATAAGAGCTGATTGTGGCAATTTTTCCCTCCTTGCGAACATATGGCGATATTCACACGCGCCATATTTTTTTGCATAGCGCTGAAATTTGACCCATGACACATCCATCAGGTGGGACAGGACAGTCAATTGAGACGTTTCAGCACATGGACATACCCCCTACCCTATAAATAAACGCGATCTGGCCGCCATTTTACATTCAGTCTTTTGCCAGTGTAGGGAGAGATTGCTGTGTGGAGCAGGGACAGACTGTTAGGAACACAAAATGCTAGTTAATAGGGCCACAAAAGTCCTTCTAAGGACTGGTATAGATGTGCTATCGATAGGTGTGACTTACTGAGGGGTGTGATATACCTAGAATATGCTTTCCGTTTAGTGCATTTGTAATTTGCAGTTGTGTGCGGTTCTGCTGAGATACTGCAGCTATGCAGAGGGACAAACGCTATTGGAACAAATTATTTCAACTGGTGTGATATACCTGTCACCCCCCAAAAAAACTGATTGAGGCAGGGGTGTGATATACCTATCATATAATTTCCATATAGTACATTTGTAATTTGCAGGAGTTGTGTGCGGTTCTGCTGAGATACCCCAGCTATACAGCGGGACAAATGCTATTGGAACAAATAATTTCAACTGGTGTGATATACCAAAAAAAACTGATTAAGGGGTTTGATATACCTGCTTCCAGCAAAAAAATCATTAAGCGGTTCTATATACCTGCTTCCACACATACTGCTCTTCTATAGGGACTTTGTCACAGGGTCATTTTGAAAATGACAGGCAGAGGAAGAGGCCAGCCATTCTGCAGGGGTGGTAGGGTCGGGCAGGTGCACAAGGCTGGAGCCTAAGTGGGACGTTGTAGAAGGTGCGTGCGATTACGTCAAAGGACGCACCAGAGTTGGTTGAGTGGCTCACTCAGCCTTCCTCTTCTGCACCCTCCTCATCCTCTGTATCTGCACCCTCCTCACTCTCTGCTGTGTGCACCCCCAAATACACCACCACCACCATAGCCCCTCCACTCGAGTCAATGGAATTATTTTCCTATCCATTCCCAGACCTTACCGATGCGCAGCCATTCTTGGCATCGGATGAAGAAGAGGTGGTAGCAACAGCCGCCACCCAGCGGTCTGACGACAGTATCCAGATCAGCCCAAGGAGGGTGATCCCCGATGTTGCTGCCTACTCCGACATCTCTAATGTCAGTGGTGGTGAAGGTGACGATGATGACGTGTCGATGGACATCACGTGGGTGCCCACAAAAGAGAAAGAGGAGTGGAGTTCAGAGAGAGAGAGATGGAGCAGCAGATAGGGAGGAGAAGGAGGAGAAGCAGGCAGAACTCGCAGTGCACAGGAGGCAAAAAGCAGATGCAAATGTATCTGGAGCGAGCCATCCACCATGCACGGTCACATCTTGCGGTCCCAGGACGCCGACACATGGCTCTGCAGTGTGGGCTTTTTTTTAACTTGTCAACTGCTGATAATAGTGTTGCCATCTGCAGCCTGTGCTCTCAACGTACAAGTCGCGATAATCCCAACACTCACCTAGGGACGACCTCCTTAAGAAGGGACCTGGCCTCCGATCACCAAGCCCACTGGGAACAATGCTGTCAGAACCTACAAAGCCACACTCCTGGTGCTCCACGTCCTGCCTCTTCTCCTTCTTCTTTCTCTTCCCATTTGTTCTCCACTCCACCTTCCACCGTGCCATCGTCGCACAAGGCAGGCATCCGTGGCCCAAATGTTTGAGTGTAAAAAAATTATGACACTGGATAATCCTCTTGCCCAACAGCTGACCGCTGGCTTGTCGGAACTGCTAGCCCGCCAACTACTGCCATATAAATTGGTTGACTCAGAGGCCTTTAGAGAATTTGTGGCCATTGGCACACCACAATAGAAGGTCCCCGAAATGAAATATTTCTCCCAGAAGGACATCCCTGAACTATATGGCCATGTTCAGCGGCAAATTAATATAGTGTCGGTTCCAAGATACATCTGACACCGCAAGGAAGGTACCTAACTTTTACTGCCCACTGGGTGAACCTTCTGACGGCCGTCAAGCATGTAACCCGTGGCACCCGTGTGGATTTGGTGTTACCACCATGCATTGCATGCAGGCCTGCCTCTTCTCCTCCTGCTCCTACTCCATCCTCCATCTCCTCCTCGGCAGACTCCTCCTTTTCCACTATTGCCGTCTCTTCCGCTGCACCCCCCCCCCTAGATCCCAAGAACCTATTTGACGTGCCAGGTGAGACGTTGCCATGCTGTACTGTGGCTGTTGTGCCTGTAAGCTAAGAGCCTCAGTTGGTAAAGTGGTGTGCGACAAAGTTGCCAATCTGCTAAGCGCACTGAATTAGGGCAAAATTGAACAACTGAACTTAGTCATGCAGCAATTCGTTGCCAAATACCCCGGGGTCCAGGACGTCTTGCGGCAGGCCAGGAAAATCTCTAGCCATTTTAGAAGATCTTACACAGCCATGGCTCACCTTGCTGACGTTCATCGGCGACACCACTTGCCCGTCAGACGTCCGATTTGTGACTGCCCGATGCGCTGTAACTCCACCTTGTATATGCTTGATAAGCTTCTCCAGCAGAAACGTGCTGTTAACGACTACCTGTACGAACTCTGCAACAGGACAGTTTCTGGGGAGCTTTTTTTTCTCACCGCGCCAGTGGCCTCTCATGCGCGATGCATGCAGACTTCTGCAGCCATTTGATGAGATCACCAAACTGGTCAGTCGTAGCCAGTGCGCCATCAGTGACATTGTACCTTACACCTTCTTTCTGGAGCGTGCATTGCATCGTGTCATTGATCAAGCTGTCGAGGAGCAGAAAGATGAGGAAGTCGCAATGCTGAATGAATTCCCAGGGGGGGTTACTCCATCTGAGACAAGTCAGCAGTAGTCTGAAAAGGAGTCAGAGGAGGATGGTGCCTGGGGGGAGGAGGAGGAGCAAGAAGAGCATGCTTTAAACTTTTCTGGGATCCCTGGTGTTGTTCGTGGATGGGGGGAGGAGACAGAGTACGACATTTTCCTGGGCAATGAGCAGGAGCCAGGCCGTTCCACCGCTTCCAATTTAGTGCAAATGGGGGCCTTAATGCTCTAGTGTTTGAAGAGGGACCCCCGTATAAAAAGCATAAAGGGAAAGAACCAGTACTGGGTGGCAAAGTACTTAGACCCCGGTACAAACACAAAATGGCGGACATGTTACCAGCATCACAGAGGGCTGTCAGAATGCAGCATTTCCAGGCCTTTCTGCAAGAGATGCTGCATTCTGCTGTTGCGGGCGCTGGCAGAGGAATTTCCACCCACAAAGAAACAGTACCAATCCTACAGCGCATGCAAGAAGAGGGCTATTTGAAGATGTGTTGGTCACTTCGGATATGAGATCATTCTTGCAGCCAACCCATCGATAGCCGCCCTTCGGATACAGCCTCAGGGATCGCCTAGACCGACAGGTGTCCGACTACATCGGGATAACGGCCAATGTGGACACTCTGAGAGGCGAGGAACCCCTGGACTACTGGGTGTGCAGTCTTGAGCTGTGGCCAGAGCTGGCACAATTTGTCATGGAAGTCTTGGTTGGCCCCTCATCGAGTGTCCTGTCCGAAAGGATTTTAAGTGCAGCAGGGGGATCGTGACCGATAAGCGCACTTGCCAAGCTCACGACAGTGTGGACTACCTCACATTTCTAAAAATGAATGAGGCATGGATCTCGGAGGAATTCAACACCTGTGACAACCACGTTCAATTGAATTTTCTCATATCTTTTCAACAAATAATGGTCCCTGTCTTAGGTAAATACAGCGGCATAAAAGGACTTTTCTGTCTGGTGAATGCCTAATGTTTGGGACCTGGGAGGAATTCAACATCTATGATGACCACGTTGTCACGGTTGGGAGTGTCTAAAACCCCCCACTGTACAATGACACCAATTACTAGGCCATAGGCAGGGAAAAGGGAGCTGGTCACCTCCTAAAGCTTCCCTTAAACAGCCCTAGTCTCCTGGCTGTATAAGCTGCCTTCAATGGTAAGGGGGCTCATACCCACCAACCTAGAAGTCTAGGAATCCCTGCATCACCCTCAACATTGTGACAGGGCAGAGACCTCCTGTTCATCCATCACCACGGAAGAAAGGCATCTCCAGAGGCCCAGTAGCTGACAGGGAGAAAGACAATGCAGCAACTGCACGGCAGGTAAGTACACAGTGTAACAACACAACAGTAGCAACAACCAACAGTTGTAATATAAAAAAAATGGGCACTCTTATACCTGGACCACACAGTTGGTATAGCGACACTAATTTATTAATAGCAATGATCACCACACATAAAAGTTAATAGCAGTACATAAAGTTATATGCCCTATCTAAAACTTGGCTCCTACAATAATAAAATTGATAAAAATGATAAAAAATTGACAGTACAATAAAATCTTCAATCCACTGATGTAGCTGATAAAATAAGAAGGTCAGGAGGCCTATTATCCCGGCCAAATAGAGAAGAAAATGTGGAACCTAGGTCTGTTCCAACTGCCTATGTATACTCAATCAGCTGCAACAGTGGTTGATACCGAATAGGTCCCCAAAGAGAATAGATGAATGTATAAACTGTGATACAAAGGAAAAAAAATTTTGGTACAAAGGAAAGACTTGTGAATATAGAATACACTCCACAGGGTGTATACAGAGGTGCATCAATAAAAATACAGATACCAAGTGCTGGCAAGGAAATAATAGTGCATTAACAATCAATAATAGTCCCAATGTAGAAATCCAGTGCAAAATGTGTGCAAATAACTGAAAGTGTAAAAATATAAAGTATTTGAAGACTAGCAGAATTCGATCTTCAAACAGTCGTGTAAAATCAAGAGTGTCTCTGGAGACTCGGTAATAGCAGTAGGCAGTCCGTCTCCCTGGTTAATAGTATCTCTAGAGTTCAAACTTGCTTCTATAATAGAGCATTTAGAGATTTTAGTATTAGGTCCACTCAGTTCCTAGTAGTGCGTGGAGTATCACAGGGTTATAGTCCAACAGGTTGTAGAGGAGACTGTGCAGTATCTGGTAAGTATCGATGTGGTGGGGTGGTTTTGCAACAGTCGATACAAATATAGCAGTATTAGTTGTAGATTCTTACTTACATTCAGTCCTGCTGTCCACCGTGGCGTCCCATGTGGTGTAGGTTTCAGGGTAAGTGAATCTTACTGCCAAATGGAAAGACTGTGTGATCCGGTCTTGTAATCTTTAAGCCTTCAGCTATGAGTCCAAGCGCTCGCTCTGTTACGCTGTGAATGCAATCTGTGTTGCCTTGATTGGAATGAGTGTTCCACCTGTGATTCAGTCACACCCATAGGTAGCTGCACAATATCCAAAGGCCGCGGTTCCTTTTTCCTTTGCTTATAAGCGCTTACTTGGTCCAGACAAAAATAACAGGTTACTGTAGTTTAAAGTTGTCCGGTTTTAGTCAGCTCCAATTCCTCCACGACAGACGCGTTTCGAAGGTTATCCTCCTTCTTCCTCAGTGGCTATATGAGCTGCCTTCAATGGTAAGGGGGCTCATACCTACCAACCTAGAAGTTTAGGAATCCCTGCATCACCCTCAACATTGTGACAGGGCAGAGACCTCCTGTTCATCCATCACCACGGATGAAAGGCATCTCCAGAGGCCCAGTAGCTGACAGGGAGAAAGACAATGCAGCAACTGCACGGCAGGTAAGTACACAGTGTAACAACAGAACAGTAGCAACAACCAACAGTTACCTGCCACAGCAGAGATGGAGAAAAGGCACCAAACATCTACCCGGACCTCCATGTGAACACCAGATGCACGGAAGCTCCAGGCAGAGCTGCTTTTAGGCTTATGGTTCACCCCTTGGGAAACCAGCCCCCTTTCGGAGGTAACACACACAAAGTGAAACGTCTTGCACACATGCAGGGACAAACACCAACAACATCCCAGACATGCAACAACAAACAAGACGTACAACAAACCTCCAACTCAAACCCACACCATAAACAACACAACAGGAGGGGAAGGAAGACAAGGAGGAACACACAGTATGACATCGCAGATGACATTGCAAAGAACATCAATGTCAAACTTGGATGGCCCTCAGATCTCATCCATGCACAGAGCAAGCATCTCACATGCAAGGCAGACAAACCAAAACTGATCTCAGTCTCCAAGCCAAAGTATATAAGGAGACCTGAGACCACACCTAACTCACCACTTATGAATTAACCCCACGCACACCACACAGCAGGGAGACACAGCACAATTCTCTCTCCGATCAGGGTTCTGGGTCCCGCAGACTCTGCAGATCCATCCCCCAGGACCATTATAGGATGGCAGATTTACTTTTTCCTTTCTCTGTTGGGGAGGTGGTTTCACATTATCATGATAACATTCATAACATTACTTCCCACTTTCTCTGTCTCTCTACACCTCCTCTATACACTTTCCTCACTCACAGCCAGACTTCTGACTGTTCTGTGAACTTGTTAACTTTCAGCCACCATTTATTTCCCTACATGCTTTTTCTCACTACTCTGGATTCAGTTTACCATTGAGGGGGGGGGGGGGGGGGGTGTCTATACCTTTCATTATCTTGCTGATGTCCTTCACTGCCTGTCTACATTCTTTCTTCCTTACTACTTCTGCAGCATCTTATCTCAAGGTTAGCATTCTTCAGCAACATCCTATGACAGACAGAAAAAACTGAATCTGTCTGGCCTTAAAGCTATGAATCAAGATGAAGTTTCCTCCGTGCTGACTTAATCCTAATAAATGAAAAAAAAAACCCATAGAAGTTAAAGTATGTCATCTAATTAAACACTTAAACAATACAAGTAATAACTAATTATATGTATACTGTATGTGTATCCTTCTCTCACTTCCTTCACTTACTGAGTTCAGTACTCTATGTTCTGCTACGTAGATCTATGTGTATTTTTTCCATGCTTGTAGCCATATCAGGAAAAATACCAGTACCTAAGATGGCCGCTGCGCAGGGAGTGAAGTTCCCTCAGTAAAAAAAAAACTGAAGTTGCAGGAGTTAAAATGGCAGCCAGGCCGGAAGTTGGATTATTAAGATATTCGCTGGGGGGTGGGGTAGGGTCTCTCAGCGCCATCTTGGAGGGTAGTATCAGTGGCGTCATACATTTTTGTCCAGCCTAATTTCTTATACTTTTTTTTCATGTTGATGCTTGCATTGTTTTTCATAATATCTAGAATATAATGTTCTAAAATCAAAGCTGAATGTCCTGTGTTAACTCCTGTGAAAAACTTTGTAATAATTTCACTCCTCTTTGGCCTAAAGTCAGAGCAGACCCCTCCCTGTGCCTCTGTGATTTCCTTCATTCTCGACTTAACTCTTAGGCCCCTTTCACACGGGCGAGTATTCCGCGCGGATGCGATGCGTGAGTTGAACGCATTGCACCCGCACTGAATACCGACCCATTCATTTCTATGGGGCTGTTCACATGAGCGGTGATTTTCACGCATCACTTGTGCGTTGCGTCAAAATAGCAGCAAGCTCTATTTTGTGCGTTTTTCACGCAACGCAGGCCCCATAGAAGTGAATGGGGTTGCGTGAAAATCGCAAGCATCCACAAGCAAGTGCGGATGCGGTGCGATTTTCACGCACGGTTGCTAGGAGACGATCGGGATGGAGACCCGATCATTATTATTTTCCCTTATAACATGGTTGAGCATTCATTGCAGCAACAGGACCTGTGGTGACGTCACTCCGGTCATCACATGATCCATCATATGATCTTTTACCATGGTGATGAGTCATGTGATGGATCATGTGATGACCAGAGTGACGTCACCACAGGTCCTGTTCCTGCAATGAATGCTCGCCACAGGTCCTGTTCAGCAAAGAAGGAGACAGACGAGATGCCGGCAGCGCGAGCAAGTGGATTAAGGTGAGTTAAATTATTTATTTATTTATTTATTATTATTTATGTATTCAGAATGCTATTATTTTCCCTTATAACCATGTTATAAGGGAAAATAATACAATATACACAAGCCCGATCCCAAGCCCAAACTTCTGTGAAGAAGTTCGGGTTTGGGTACCAAACATGCGCAATTTTTCTCACGCGAGTGCAAAATGCATTACAATGTTTTGCACTCGCGCGGAAAAATTGTGTGTGTTCCCGCAACGCACCCGCACATTTTCCCGCAACGCCCGTGTGAAAGAGGCCTTAATTTGGCCTCATCATCACATCAGTAGAGGTGATTTCGCTAACAGTAAACTTGGCTGTGTGATCTTCCTCTACTAGTCAGTTTTCTATTTGGCAACACAAAAGGTCAGATTCCCTGGTCCATACAGACATGACAAGTAACAGACATTACATTCAATGTAGAACAGACATAGAAACAGACAGACATAAAGAAACATGTCCCATACATTAACACATACAAGCCTTTGAACTTATTAACAAATAATATTTTCTGGAGCTCCATACACACACACTCAGTAACTCACACAAATTGCCTTGTTATTATCTCTTAGTATTGCAGACATTGTACTTGCGCTCACACATTCCAATATTAAGACGTCACTCCCCTCACAGATGCGGCCCCCGCTTTCTCCCTTCATAAACCTTAGCCACCAGAGGTATATTCACCTGGCAACAGAGACACGGTGTCTCCCATGGTACACAGACAGGCAAGAAACAACACTCCCTGAGAGGGATGGCAGTCATAACCGGACTCAACTCTTGATGGGGACTGTCCCATACATTTATTACTCGGACACAAACAAGACAAAAACAATCGGCACCTCCTACTTCTCACTAACAAGCAGAGCTCACCCCTGTGCAGTATATTTTCCATAGCTCCCACATCTGGTCTTCCAGCCGGGAATAACCCACCTGCTGCCTCCTAAGGGGTGATCACTTAAGATGCCCCAGTCCAGGTCCTGCAGGTCTACAGCCTCCTAAGGGGAGATCACTTAAGATGCCCAAGTCCAGGTCCTGCAGAAATCAACTGTAGCCCCCCTCCCCGCCAGGGGAATTCTCTTGCTCTGCTTAATTGTTAACCGTGAAGATGCCTGACATGAAAACACAGAAAAGAAGTACCCACAGTAGAGCAAATCTTTTTTCTTCTTTCAATCTTTTGTTCTAGGGACTCACTGTGTGACCATCGTCCAGCAGAACAGACAGCCGTGACTTAATGAAACAAAGCAACAAGAGGCAGGCAAGATAAACAATTTTTCTTACCTTCTCTTGGGGCCGCAGTCCCCTCCTCAAGTGCCTTTCATTAGGTCTCGGAGGTCATCTACGTTGGCTACTGATTCTCCCTTCACTCGAGTCCCACGTTGGGCGCCAAATAGGGTTGAGCGAACTGTAAAGTTCGGTTTCGTACTGAACTTTAGGATTTTTGGACCCCAGACGGACCCAAACCCGAACTTTTCAGTAAAAGTTCGGGTTCGGTGTTCGGTGATTTAATGGTGCTTTTTGAAAGGCTGCAGAGCAGCCAATCAACAAGCGTTTAACTTGTGTACCCTTAGAAGCCATCACAGCCATGCCTACTAATGGCATGGCTGTGATTGGCCAGTGTAGCATGTGACTCAGCCTCTATATAAGCGCTGCACGTCACTCTGCTTTGATTAGTGTAGGGATAGGATGCTGCTGCTGTGAGGGAGAGAATAGGAAAGAATCTATATTATGAAGTACTTGTTAACTCAGCGATATACCTAGATTTTGTTTTGTGGGTGCAGTGCACAATCTTTTTAACCTGCCATGAGCCCAGTAACCCAGAAAAATAACTTTTATCCACATGTTAGTTAGGTTGGCGGCAGTGGCCATTTTATGCAAGTTCAATGCACCAGCACAGCATATGTGCATTTGTGACAGTCAAATAGGAGCTTGAAATACTGCAATTATATTTTGGTTTAAAAAAATCACCCATTTTTGGCAATATCCTACATCTGTGGCCTTTGCAGCATTTGTCATTGTTAAATACAAGCTTGAAATACTGCAATAATTTTCTGGGTTTAAAAATGCAACCAATTTTTGGCAATACCCTCCATCTGGGGCCTATGCAGCATTTTTTATTGTGAAATTTAAGCTTGAAATACTGCAATAATTTTCTGGGTTTTAAAAAACACCCTTTTTGGGCAAAATACAAAATTTTACAGCCCTTCCTGCATCTGTCAGTGTGAAATACAAGCGTTAGATACTACTGTCATATTCTATTATTAAAAAAACACCCTTTTTGGGCAAAATCCTAATTTTGCAACGTTTGCTGCATCTGTCATTGTTAAATACAAGCTTGAAATACTGCAATACTTTCCTGGGTTTAAAAAAGCACCCATTTTTGGCAATGTCTACAATCTATCTACAAGCGTTAGATACTACTGTCATATTCTGTTATTTAAAAAACACCATTTTGGCAAAATACTAAATTTGCAGCCTTTTCTACATCTGTCAGTGTGGTATACACGGGTTAGATACTGCTGTTATATTCTGTTATTAATCGCTTCCCGACCGCCTAACGCAGGGATGCGTCCTGCGGGCGGTCGGTTTGTTCCTCCTTGATGCATCGGCGCATCATCTCGCGAGACGCGAGATTTCGAGCATAGCCGGCCCGCGCATGCGCAGTGCGGGCCGGGAAAAGTCGCAGGAGAAGTTCGTCACCAGCCTGCCAGTCAATGATCAGCGCTGGCAGGTTGGTGACTTTTAAAAAATCGAATCAGAAGCCATTTAACACATTATATTTATAAATATAATGTGTTAAATGGCTTCTGTGCTCTCTGCTGGGTCCTTTTCGTCGGTTGGTCCCAGCAGAGGAGCAGACATCACTGTGAGCACACCAAACACTACACATTTAGCCCCAGATCACCCCCCATCACCCCAATTAACCCCTTGATCACCCCTGTCAATCACTGGTGAAAGGGAAAAAAGTGATCAGTGTAAACTGTCACATTTTTTTCCCACCAGTATTGACTGTTAGGTTTAGGATAGTTTAGGCCCCTTTGGTAGGTAGTTAGCTCCAGTTAGCGCCCAGCCCACCGCACCGCAGTCACAGATTTGCTGATTAGCGTATCGCTAATCAGCATTGGTACTTTTATAGTATCTGTAAGTGATCAGAACACAGTCAGATCTATAATAGTATTAGTGTCACCTTAGCTCGCCCTCCACCCAAAACGCAGTGTTTGCCCGATCAGACCTGATCGGTCGCCCACACGTGCGTTCACCCACGCCCGCCCCGCCGCAGTGACAAATTTTTTTATTTTTTTTTTATCACTGCCCAATCACTACACAAGCGCTGCGGCGATAAAAAAAAACTGTTTTGATATTTTTTATCAATCGCAGCGGCTTCCTGTACTTCGCTAGCCTCCCATTTGTAAGACAGGCTTGCATTTTTTCTTGGGTAGTCTCAGGGAATACCCCCTAAATTTTGTTGACCAAATGGCAAGTAAGGGATATTCTTCTGAAGAGGCCTACAGGCTTCTGACCCAGTCGGATGAGGAATGGGAACCCTCATCTGACGAATCCAGCGGGTCAGAATACGAACCTGTAGAAAGCAGTGGCAGTCTGACCCAAAGTTCGGACAATGAGGTTGAGGTCCCTGATACCACCAGGCGTACCCGGCCCCGTGTTGCTAGACCACAGGTTGCACAGGATCCGCTTCAAGGGCAGCAGAGTGGGGCTGGCGCTGTCGGATTACGCGGTGAGGCATACACCAGCAGCGCAGCCCATCCTGGACCTAGTACCAGCACTGCCGTAGAACATGGTGAAGGGCAGTTGAAGCTGGGACGGTGGCACGTGCAGTAGTTCCCCCATCGCAGCCACCGCACAGACAGGCCCGTAGAGCCCCTAGAGTCCCTGAGGTGCTGGCAAACCCTGATTGGCAGCCCCCAACTTCAGCCGCACCAGTAGTTCCCCCTTTCACCGCCCAGTCTGGAGTTCGGGTTGAGACAGCTCAGATCGGATCGGCACTGGGGTTTTTTGAGCTGTTCTTCACTGCAGAGCTCTTGGACTTAGTCGTGGCAGAAACAAACTGGTAAGCCACTCAATTTATAGCCGCCAACCCGGGAAGCTTTTATGCCCAGTCTTTCCGGTGGAAACCCGTCCAAGTTTCCGAATTTAAAACTTTTCTGGGCCTTCTCCTCAACATGGGCCTGACAAAAAAGCATGAATTGCGGTCATATTGGTCCACAAAAGCAATTCATCACATGCCCATGTTCTCTGCTGCCATGTCCAGGACACAATTTGAGACCATCCTGCGTTTCCTGCACTTTAGTGATAATAGCACCTCTCGTCCCAGAGGCCACCCAGCTTTTGACCGGCTCCACAAAATTCGGCCCTTCATAGACCACCTTAACACCAAATTTGCAGATTTGTATACCCCTGAGCAAAACATCTGCATGGCTTCAAACAATACATCCCAAGCAAGCGCGCCCGGTACGGGGTCAAATTGTATAAGCTCTGTGAAAGGGCCACAGACTATACGCGCAGATTTCGTGTCTATGAGGGTAAAGATCAGACCGTGGAGCCGGTCGGTTGCCCTGACTACCTGGGGAGCAGTGGGAAGACAGTCTGGGACTTGGTGTCACTCTATTTGGCAAGGGGTACCACCTTTATGTGGACAATTTCTACACAAGTGTTCCCCTCTTCAGGCATTTGTTTCTAGAACAGATTGGCTGCTGTGGCACCGCGCGACCTAGTCGCCGGGGCTTCCCCCAACGGCTCTTTACCACCCGTCTTGCAAGGGGGGAGAGGGCTGCCTTGTGTAACGAAGAACTGCTCGCGGTGAAATGGAGAGACAAGCGTGACGTTTATATATTCTCCTCCATTCACGCAGATACGACAATCCAAATTGAACGAGCAACCCGTGTCATTGAAAACCCCTCTGTGTCCACAACTATAATTTGCTCATGGGAGGGGTGGACTTCAATGACCAGATGTTGGCTCCTTATTTACTCTCCCACAGGACCAGACGCTGGTATAAGAAGGTGTCTGTATACCTAATTCAATTGGCTATGTACAATAGTTTTGTTCTCTACAGTAAGGCTGGGAGAACAGGATCCTTCCTCAAATTTCAGGAAGAGATCATTAAGAACCTCCTGTATCCAGGAGGTTCCGTGGCCCCAACCACCAGTGTAGTGAGCCGTCTACACGAGCGACATTTCCCCAATGTCGTTGCTGGTACCTCAACCCAAGCGTCACCCCGAAAAAGATGTCGTGTCTGTAGCAGGAGTGGAATAAGGCGTGACACCCGCTATTTCTGTCCTGACTGCCCTGACCACCCTGCCCTATGCTTAGGGGAGTGTTTCCGGAAGTACCACACACAGGTACACTTAGTATAGGGATTGCGTGACAGAGGACAGGCACACAGGGGACTTAGGGCCCTTTCACTCACATCTGCTGCAAACCTCTCCATTCACCTGGGACAAAGTGCATAATGTACTTCGCCACATCTCTGGGCGCTTTGCGCTTTGCACATTGTCCCATGGGGAAGGAGAGGTTTGTCCTATAAAGGTAAAAAATAATAAAATCACAGGTAAGTAGAGTTGAGCGAACACCTGGATGTTCGGGTTCGAGAAGTTCGGCCGAACTTCCCGGAAATGTTCGGGTTCGGGATCCGGGGACCCGAACTTTTCGGCACTAAAAAGGCTGTAAAATAGACCAGGAAAAGGCTAGAGGGCTGCAAAAGGCAGCAAAATGTAAGTAAATCCCCTGAAAACAAATGTGGATATGTGAAATGAATTAAAATAAAAATAAAATAAATTAAAATGAATCAATATCAATTGGAGAGAGGTCTCATGGCAGAGAATCAGGCTTCATGTCATATCAAAGAATCAGGCTTCACGTCACCCACCACTGGAACAGGCCATTGTCAGATATTTAGGCCCCGGCACCCAGACAGAGGAGAGAGGTCCCATAGCAGAAAATCAGGCTTCATGTCATAGCAGAGAATCAGGCTTCAAGTCATAGCAGAGAATCAGGCTTCATGTCATAGCAGAGAATCAGGCTTCACGTCACCCACCACTGGAACAGGCCATTGTCAGATATTTAGGCCCCGGCACCCAGACAGAGGAGAGAGGTCCCATAGCAGAGAATCAGGCTTCATGTCATAGCAGAGAATCAGGCTTCACGTCACCCACCACTGGAACAGGCCATTGTCAGATATTTAGGCCCCGGCACCCAGACAGAGGAAAGAGGTCCCATAGCAGAGAATCAGGCTTCATGTCATAGCAGAGAATCAGGCTTCAAGTCATAGCAGAGAATCAGGCTTCATGTCATAGCAGAGAATCAGGCTTCACGTCACCCACCACTGGAACAGGCCATTGTCAGATATTTAGGCCCCGGCACCCAGACAGAGGAGAGAGGTCCCATAGCAGAGAATCAGGCTTCAAGTCATAGCAGAGAATCAGGCTTCAAGTCATAGCAGAAAATCAGGCTTCATGTCATAGCAGAGAATCAGGCTTCATGTCACCCAACACTGGAACAGGCCACTGTCAGATATTTTTAGGCCCCTGCACCCCGACAGAGGAGAGGTTCATTCAACTTTGGGTTGCCCCGCAATATAATGGTAAAATGAAAATAAATAAAAGGATTGAATGAGGAAGTGCCCTGGAGTACAAGAATATATGGTTAAGGGGAGGTAGTTATAAATGTCTAATCTGCACAAGGGATGGACAGGTCCTGTGGGATCCATGCTTGGTTCATTTTTATGAACGTCAGCTTGTCCACATTGGCTGTAGACAGGCGGCTGCGTTTGTCTGTAATGACGCCCCCTGCCGTGCTGAATACACGTTCAGACAAAACGCTGGCCGCCGGGCAGGCCAGCACCTCCAAGGCATAAAAGGCTAGCTCTGGCCACGTGGACAATTTGGAGACCCAGAAGTTGAATGGGGCCGAACCATCAGTCAGTACGTGGAGGGGTGTGCACAGGTACTGTTCCACCATGTTAGTGAAATGTTGCCTCCTGCTAACACGTTCCGTATCAGGTGGTGGTGCAGTCAGCTGTGGCGTGGTGACAAAACTTTTCCACATCTCTGCCATGCTAACCTTGCCCTCAGAGGAGCTGGCCGTGACACAGCTGCGTTGGCGACCTCTTGCTCCTCCTCTGCCTTCGCCTTAAGCTTCCACTGGTTCCCCTGTGACATTTGGGAATGTTCTCAGTAGCGCGTCTACTAAGGTGCGCTTGTACTCGCACATCTTCCTATCACGCTCCAGTGAAGGAAGTAAGGTGGGCACATTGTCTTTGTACCGGGGATCCAGCAGGGTGGCAACCCAGTAGTTCGCAGACGTTAAAATGTGGGCAACTCTGCTGTCGTTGCGCAGGCACTGCAGCATGTAGTCGCTCATGTGTGCCAGGCTGCCCAGAGGTAAGGACAAGCTGTCCTCTGTGGGAGGCGTATCATCATCGTTCTGCGTTTCCCCCCAGCCACGCACCAGTGATGGGCCCGAGCTGCGTTGGGTGCCAGCCCGCTGTGAACATGCTTCATCCTAATCCGCCTCCACATCCTCCTCATCCTCGTCCTCCAGTAGTGGGCCCTGTCTGGCCACATTTATACCTGGCCTCTGCTGTTGCAAAAAAACTCCCTCTGAGTCAGTTCTAAGAGACTGGCCTGAAAGTGCTAAAAATGACCCCTCTTCCTCCTCCTCCTGGGCCACTTCCTCTTCCATCATCGCCCTAAGTGTTTTCTCAAGGAGACATAGAAGTGGTATTGTAACGCTGATAACGGCGTCATCGCCACTGGCCATGTTGGTGGAGTACTAGAAACAGCGCAACAGGGCACACAGGTCTCGCATGGAGGCCCAGTCATTGGTGGTGAAGTGGTGCTGTTCTGCAGTGCGACTGACCCGTGCATGCTGCAGCTGAAACTCCACTATGGCCTGCTGCTGCTCGCACAGTCTGTCCAGCATGTGCAAGGTGGAGTTCCACCTGGTGGGCACGTCGCATATGAGGCATATGAGGCGGTGAGCGGGAAGGCCGAAGTTACGCTGTAGCGCAGACAGGCGAGCAGAGGCAGGATGTGAATGCCGGAAGCGCGCACAGACGGCCCGCACTTTATGCAGCAGCTCTGACATGTCTGGGTAGTTGTGAATGAACTTCTGCACCACCAAATTCAGCACATGCGCCAGGCAAGGGATGTGCTTCAAACGAGATTTCGCCCATTATCGCACACCACCAGGTCGGGCTTGAGGCTCACCGGCAGCAACCACTCGTCGGTCTGTTGTTCTACACCCCGCCACAACTCCTGTGCGGTGTGGGGCCTGTCCTCCAAACATATGAGTTTCAGAATGGCCTGCTGACGTTTACCCCGGGCTGTGCTGAAGTTGGTGGTGAAGGTGTGTGGCTGACTGGATGAGCAGGTGGAAGAAGAGGAGGAGGAAGCCGAGTAGGAGGAGGAGGCAACAGGAGGCAAAGAATGTTGCCCTGCGATCCTTGGCAGGGGAAGGACGTGCGCCAAACAGCTCTTCGCCTGGGGCCCAGCCGCCACTACATTTACCCAGTGTGCAGTTAGGGAGATATAGCGTCCCTGGCCGTGCTTACTGGTCCACGTATCTGTGGTTAGGTGGACCTTGCCACAGATGGCGTTGCGCAGTGCACACTTGATTTTATCGGATACTTGGTTGTGCAGGGAAGGCACGGCTCTCTTGGAGAAGTAGTGGTGGCTGGGAACAACATACTGTGGGACAGCAAGCGACATGAGCTGTTTGAAGCTGTGTGTGTCCACCAGCCTGAATGACAGCATTTCATAGGCCAGTAGTTTAGAAATGCTGGCATTCAGGGCCAGGGATCGAGGGTGGCTAGGTGGGAATTTATGCTTTCTCTCAAATGTTTGTGAGATGGAGAGCTGAACGCTGCAGTGTGACATGGTTGAGATGCTTGGTGACGGAGGTGGTGGTGTTGGTGGTACATCCTCTGTTTGCTGGGCGGCAGGTGCCAACGTTCCTCCAGAGGCGGAGGAAGAGGCCGAGGCGGCAGCAGCAGAAGAGGTAGCAGGGGGAGCCTGAGTGAGTTCCTTGTTTTTAAGGTGTTTACTCCACTGCAGTTCATGCTTTGCATGCAGGTGCCTGGTCATGCAGGTTGTGCTAAGGTTCAGAACGTTAATGCCTCGCTTCAGGCTCTGATGGCCCAGCGTGCAAACCACTCGGGTCTTGTCGTCAGCACATTGTTTGAAGAACTGCCACGTCAGGGAACTCCTTGAAGCTGCCTTTGGGGTGCTCGGTCCCAGATGGCGGTGGCCAGTAGCAGACGGACTCTCTTGGCGGCGGGTGTTCTGCTTTTGCCTACTGCTCATGTTTCTATTCGGTAAAGGAGGAGAGCATATTTAAAAGAAGAAAAACTACCACAAGAGGACACAGTTTTAAATTAGAGGGGCAAAGGTTTAAAAGTAATACAAGGAAGTATTACTTTACTGAGAGAGTAGTGGATGCATGGAATAGCCTTCCTGCAGAAGTGGTAGCTGCAAATACAGTGAAGGGGTTTAAGCATGCATGGGATAGGCAAAAGGCTATCCTTCATATAAGATAGGGCCAGGGACTATTTATAGGATTCAGATATATTGGGCAGACTAGATGGGCCAAATGGTTCTTATCTGCCGACACATTCTAGTTTCTATGTTTCTATGCTCCCTCTTTTGCTACGCTGTTGGCTCGGTCTCACCACTGCCTCTTCCTCCGAATTCTGAAAGTCAGTGGCACGACCTTCATTCCATGTGGGGTCTAGGACCTCATCGTCCCCTGCATCGTCTTCCACCCAGTTTTCCTCCCTGACCTCCTGTTCAGTCTGCACACTCCAGAAAGACGCAGCAGTTGGCACCTGTGTTTCGTCATCATCAGAGACGTGCTGAGGTGATATTCCCATGTCCTCATCATCAGGAAACATAAGTGGTTGTGCGTCAGTGCATTCTATGTCTTCCACCGCTGGGGAAGGGCTAGGTGGATGCCCTTGGGAAGCCCTGCCAGCAGACTGATGGGGTTGGTTTTCATGCGCCATCTGTGCGCTTTCTGCAGTAGACTGGGTGGGAGATAATGTGAACGTGCTGGATCCACTGTCGGCCACCCAATTGACTAATGCCTGTACCTGCTCAGGCCTTACCATCCTTAGAACGTCATTGGGCCCCACCAAATATCGCTGTAAATTCTGGTGGCTACTGGGATCTGAGGTAGTTGGTTCACTAGGACGTGTGGCTGTGGCAGAACGGCCACGTCCTCTCCCAGCACCAGAGGGTCCACTAACACCACCACGACCATGTCCGCGTCGGCGTCCCTTACTAGATGTTTTCCTCATTGTTACCATTCACCACAATAATAAAAAAATTATTTGGCCCAATGTATTAAATTCAAATTCAGGCCTTTTTTTACAGGCACCTAACACTATCTGGCTATCTATTTAGGTACCGTATTACACTAATACAGGCACATCAGTAATGACAGATTTAGCTGAATATAAATTGTAGGCCTAGTATTTAGGCCCTGGATGACAGGTATCCCTTTTACGGACAGAATTAGACTTGGAAATGCACGGTAGCGTGTGAAGTTATTGAGGATGACCCTATCCGAACCTTCAATCTAATATACCCTTTTATGGATAGATTTAACCTTGGCCTGATACAGCAGAAAACAATTATTTAGGGAATTGCTAAGTTGGGAATTGTATTCAACCTAGAACAAAAACTGTGCTTCGGCAGACAGCAGACAGTATTACAATTGGCTAGCCACAGCTGAAACACCAGATTTAGGGTACTGCTATTTTGGAAATTGTATTTTACCCCTCAATAAAATAGCAAGCACAGCCAAGCCCCTGATGTAGGATATAGCACAAAAAAAAACCCACTATTGATGGTTAAAAATGGACTTGGTGGCAGCTTGTGCTGGCGCACCACAAGACACAAAATGGCCGCCAATCACGGCAGAAAAAGTGACTGAAAAACGCTCTGGGCAGCCTTAAAACAGTGAGCAATTGAATAGCAGAGGTTGTATGATACACAGCTGTATATCGATCACTTCAGTAAATAAATCACTGTCTAATCTCGCCCTAACAGCAGCAGCTGCATCCTCTCCCTACACTGATCAGAGCAGAGTGACGTGCAGCGCTACGTGACTCCAGCTTAAAGGGTTTCTATCACTTCGTATGACATAATTAGTTGTCAGACACTAGCGATCTGCTAGTGTCTGCTCTGGCCAACCATCCTACTATAATCACTTGTGGGGCAGCGGTTTTGCTAAAAAACTAACTTTTATAAATATGCTAATGAGCCTCTAGTTGCTATGTGGGCGTCATTAGCACCTAGAGGCTCCGTCTACCTTCATACACAGCCGCCGCCCAGCGCGTCCCTCCAGCCCGCCCATGTCCTCCTCCGTGTGTCGCAGCGGACGAGGTCTCGCGCATGCGCCGCGCGCGGCTGTATTCGGCGCATTTGAGATCTCAGCTCGGAGCGGTCAGACATTCAATGCGCATGCGCGGCTGTATTCGGCGCATGCGCATTGAATGTCTGACCGCTCCGAGCTGAGACATCTCAAATGCGCCGAATACAGCCACGCACGGCGCATGCGCGAGAACTCGTCCGCTGCGTCACACGGAGGAGGACATGGGCGGGCTGGAGGGACGCGCTGGGCGGCGGCTGTGTATGAAGGTAGACGGAGCCTCTAGGTGCTAATGACGCCCACATAGCACCTAGAGGCTCATTAGCATATTTATAAAAGTTAGTTTTTTAGCAAAACCGCTGCCCCACAAGTGATTATAGTAGGATGGTTGGCCAGAGCAGACACTAGCAGATCGCTAGTGTCTGACAGCTAAATATGTCATACGAAGTGATAGAAACCCTTTAAATAGAGGCTGGGTCACATGCTGCACTGGCCAATCACAGCCATGCCAATAGTAGGCATGGCTGTGATGGCCTCTTGGGGCAAGTAGTATGACGCTTGTTGATTGGCTGCATTGCAGCCTTTCAAAAAGCGCCAAGAAAGCGCCGAACACTGAACCCGAACCCGAACTTTTACGAAAATGTAACTATAACTATACAGTTCGGGTTCGCTCATCCCTACAGGTTGTCGGGTGGTAATAATTCAATTAAGAATTATTAATTATGGTCATAAAAATAATTAACCATAATAAAAATTAAATTTATAAAATTTGTCATAAATTCTTAAAGTCATGACCTGGTGAATTGTAGACAACCTAATTGATACAATTCACATCTGAGTCCGACTATTTCCTCAGATAAATAAGCTCTTTTTGACGTGAGATGACGTTAATGATAAAATGTAGTTCTGCATTATACAATGATACACAGATATTATAAAAATATGCAGATTTATTGGTTACAAGATTATAAACATATATAAGTAAATAAACACAATGATACATGCAAATGAATATATATAGCGTTAATATAAAGCATTACAAGCTTAACAATACATGTGAGTGGAAGTAACTTGTCACATTATAACCAAGCTATTTTTAGGTTAGGATATCAAAGTAGGAACATAAGTTATATACATTACTTCTGTTCAGAGAAAACCTCATGATATCAGGATGGGCATGTCTAATCCTAGACATCAATATAGAATGCTAAATACATTCTGCCCCCCTAACCAACTACACATCACATGACTTCAAGATGGGCAAATCCATCCAAGGATATAACTTTGGTAAGACTATTAAGACAAATAACAGGGATCTAGGATCTTAAATGGGAAGGACTTGACGTCTTTCCGGTGGGAATCCATCACTTAGCTTGGCGAAGAATGTTCTATCAATATATATATATATAAAAGCAATCATTTAATGCTTTGCTAGATTATGAGTCTAGATTCTTCTGCAGGTAGAATGAAGCCTCACAATATCCTAAGACTACATCTCAATATGGAGATGATCAATTAATTTAATCATTTATTTATTCGCCAATCTAGATGGTATAATTTCACCCACACTATCAAATTAGTCTTAATAAAATGAAATATCATTTTCTGTGTCTCTTACCAAGTCCTAGCAGGAATCTCACTTCTGCTCCTAGGAAAGCTGGGTGGTCCATCATAGCGCATCTCATTATGGCTTCCATCTTGATAGACCTCAACTTCTCCTCTACTAGCTTCCTCCTTTCTCTTGATAGCTAGCTTTCTTTTCCCTACTAGCTCCCCTGCTACTCCGCACACGAATAATTATTCCCCCCCTTATCTAAGAATCATCCCCTTTAGATTAGGGATTCCCAATCAGGTAAGGTGGGTGTATTCGCATGCTAATAACCTCATGACGTTATCTCACCTCCTAATATGGAATGGAATAAATAATGAAATAATATAATGTTGCCCATCTGCCTCCAGATGGCACTGCGGTACTGTAGGTGAATATAACAACTTTTTAAGCATTAAAATTAAATATCTAATAATACTTTCACAGGACCTCAATGACCTTTCTACCATAAATCACTGAGGAAGGTCTTTTCCTTACACTTTTAATTACCTATATCCCGGATTTGTTGGAGTTGACTGTCTTCTCCTATCTTTCTGAAATATGGGTTGACTTGATGAAAATTTTATGTAGCGGCTTTGATGCTGGGCATCGGAATTTGTAGATTTCATTTATGTACTCCCATGAATAACTATGTTTTGGAATCCAATTAACTTAAACTTACTTGTTTTTGTATCTTCTACAATACCTTCTAAATGGTAAATACATAGTATGACATATATATAAATCGATACATTGTTACACATAGATAACACATTATATGAATTATTGATTAACATATGTTGTAAACTAAATATACCATGCAGAGATATATATATAATTATGAATATATAAATTGAAGCTCATACAGCAGGTGTGCGATAAAGATATGAGTCCTTATCAAGTAACCTTGTCCCCTCTAGACAGACATGTTTTTAGGGAGTTGGCATACTCCTTACCAGATGGTCTCATATCTTTAGCACTAACTTTTAAATACAATGTTCAAATATGTTCCCAATTTTTTTTATTTTTATAAACTGAACTTGCCATGAACTCATCTTGGCTTTTTCAGCCACATAACAAAACTTTGGTTCAGGCTGAATCTTATTCTTAAAGGCAATGAGATGAGCATTCATTTTGATTATAATGTCATTAGATAATATTGTATACGTATGAAAATGCCCAACAAATCCCCCCTTTTCAGTATATTCAATTTCGTTATTAGAAGGTTGAATAGGCTGAAATGCAATTAAGGGCTAAATGCTCCAAATCATTATGGATTGGGGAACGCAAGTTTTACCCTGGAATAAATTTATCACAACTTTGTGTGTACTTTTACGACACAAATCTAACGCACAAACTTTATGATTAGTTTAACTATAAGTGTGTTACGTTCCTTGTATTAGTGATAAACGCGTTGGTTCATAGAACGCATACTATACAATTGTTTCGGTCTTTTCTTTTATGACCACTGTAGAGAGAAAAACGTTTCGGTCATTTTCTGGACTCTCTGGAAACGTGTCTCTAGTTAAGATCTTTCTTTGGTCCTCGAAGTAATAGCTTCCTGGCTTGTCAGCAACTTGGCAACTCGATTTAGCGAGCGGTGCTTGGCATCATATCTTCATATCTGCGATCTCAAATACTTTGTCATGTTGCACTGGTGTGATGTACTTTTGCAGTGGCTGTCGAATCTCCTGGGGCTCTGCCCACTTGTCCCTCCTGGATACATCTTGGATACATCTGGGTTGGCTCCGACTGGACGTCTCTTGCGTCACGGATAGCCTTGACCTCAGGTTCTCTTGGTTCCGGATATAAAGACTTTTAGGATTCCGCCATCTGTCCTTCCATCAACACGTGATCCCATCTTGGGCCATTATCTAAACTTAAGAAAACAACAGACAGTATGAGTAACAACGCAGCAAAAACTTTATCAAACATATACCTGCCTATTTTAGGCCTTTGACTTATGCCATACTTTAGCCAACAGCAAGTTGAGGACTTTTATGTTTTTTCCCAAAGAAAAACAAACTACAGTGTACCATGAATAGATATAACTATTCTTCCTCTGCTAGGCTAATATAGCCTTAGGTGTTATGCCTATTTAGGATAATAACCCAATTAATACTTTGAGACTACCTCAAAACAGAGTAATATATATGCGTCCATATATCTATATGGAATACAGTGACAACAAGTTAGTCACAATTGATAGACAAACAATATGGTTAGTATAACTGTTCAGTCTCTTTTAAGTCATACAATACCACCACCAATCATATGAAATTTAGGATGTGTCTCCATCTTCAAATTTTAGATTTTTCAATCTTAGTTCAGCTCTTGGCGTTTTTAGCACTGAAATAAAACTCTACACAAACATTGTTAATGACCCTGTGGAAAAAATTGATTAGTAATCAATATCATTAATCATTTATTAACTTGCTATAATTATTAATTTAATGAAGCTGTTTGCTTCGTTTACTGGACATTCCTATCTCAGCAAAGTATTAAATAACTTTTCTTTTACTCTTTATTCACTTTATGAGATAAAGAATTTACATTCAATGAAGTTGGGAGAATCTTACTCTTCCTTTCCACTAGGCTGACTTAAGAAATCAGCTCGCAGCGCAGCTCTGCGACCTCTGACCTTTTCACTGACATGTATCTTGCTTAAGGAATGTGCTCCTCACCCCTCCCATCTTTAATATGGTGGGCAAAATGTTGAGACATACAGCATCTGCAGGAAAACTGATTGTATACATGACCCAGCTCTGTGACCCCTGGGAGTATACTCCTCACCCCTCCCTTAGGAGACTTTTTAAGGCAATTAGGGTTAGTTAACAGAGCTATTTAAATACAGTTTTGCGCTTTTCACTACAAAACAAATTAGCAGGTTCTAGGTACTCTGCTTAAAAATAATTCACAAACAAATAAAAAAATCTGAAACGATTAATCAGAGTGAGATAAAAACAATTCCCCCCTTAGGGGATTATCATATCTGTGGCAATTGCAAATTGTACATTAGGATCCTATAAGAAAGCATGGTTACATTATCATACATAGCAATTATCCTGTTTAAACTGTTCTCTTATAGATTCTATTTATCAATAACATTGGGTCAGACTTTATGTATAAAGTTCCTCTATTATCCTGTAACGCCCTGAGCTACTAAACTCAACCTCCCTGTATATGGGGGTAAATCTCCAACTATGGGAGTTAACTGGCCAGGAATTAATAGGAAGGTTCCTGAGTCAAACAAAGGGCTAGAACCGGACCCTGTACCGCCTAGGCTAATGAGACCTATATCTGTTCCCTATCTTGGGACAATTTACTATTAATTTCTGGCGATACAAAAACATCAATTGTGTTTAGCATAGACAAACAACTCCTGAGTTGATTTACATGTCATGCACTGGTTGCATTCGTGTAATAACACTTTACTGCAACAACTCATCTGCGGTTCTGGTATGGGCTTAACCCCTTCAGTACCAGGACATTAATTTTGACTATGTATATATCATGCCCTTCTAAGGGTTGTAAACGTGATCTGGCTGTAGCATTCTAATGCCAGCAACAATATACATGACAATTCATCATTAATATGTCATCTCATCAATCATATCTCGGTGGGAACCTCCATTTTATGTCGGGTGGTAATAATTCAATTAAGAATTATTAATTATGGTCATAAAAATAATTAACCATAATAAAAATTAAATTTATAAAATTTGTCATAAATTCTTAAAGTCATGACCTGGTGAATTGTAGACAACCTAATTGATACAATTCACATCTGAGTCCGACTATTTCCTCAGATAAATAAGCTCTTTTTGACGTGAGATGACGTTAATGATAAAATGTAGTTCTGCATTATACAATGATACACAGATATTATAAAAATATGCAGATTTATTGGTTACAAGATTATAAACATATATAAGTAAATAAACACAATGATACATGCAAATGAATATATATAGCGTTAATATAAAGCATTACAAGCTTAACAATACATGTGAGTGGAAGTAACTTGTCACATTATACACAAGCTATTAATAGGTTAGGATATCAAAATATGAACATAAGTTATATACATTACTTCTGTTCAGAGAAAACCTCATGATATCAGGATGGGCATGTCTAATCCTAGACATCAATATAGAATGCTAAATACATTCTGCCCCCCTAACCAACTACACATCACATGACTTCAAGATGGGCAAATCCATCCAAGGATATAACTTTGGTAAGACTATTAAGACAAATAACAGGGATCTAGGATCTTAAATGGGAAGGACTTGACGTCTTTCCGGTGGGAATCCATCACTTAGCTTGGCGAAGAATGTTCTATCAATATATATATATAAAAGCAATCATTTAATGCTTTGCTAGATTATGAGTCTAGATTCTTCTGCAGGTAGAATGAAGCCTCACAATATCCTAAGACTACATCTCAATATGGAGAGGATCAATTAATTTAATCATTTATTTATTCGCCAATCTAGATGGTATAATTTCACCCACACTATCAAATTAGTCTTAATAAAATGAAATATCATTTTCTGTGTCTCTTATCAAGTCCTAGCAGGAATCTCACTTCTGCTCCTAGGAAAGCTGGGTGGTCCATCATAGCACATCTCATTATGGCTTCCATCTTGATAGACCTCAACTTCTCCTCTACTAGCTTCCTCCTTTCTCTTGATAGCTAGCTTTCTTTTCCCTACTAGCTCCCCTGCTACTCCGCACACGAATAATTATTCCCCCCCTTATCTAAGAATCATCCCCTTTAGATTAGGGATTCCCAATCAGGTAAGGTGGGTGTATTCGCATGCTAATAACCTCATGACGTTATCTCACCTCCTAATATGGAATGGAATAAATAATGAAATAATATAATGTTGCCCATCTGCCTCCAGATGGCACTGCGGTACTGTAGGTGAATATAACAACTTTTTAAGCATTAAAATTAAATATCTAATAATACTTTCACAGGACCTCAATGACCTTTCTACCATAAATCACTGAGGAAGGTCTTTTCCTTACACTTTTAATTACCTATATCCCGGATTTGTTGGAGTTGACTGTCTTCTCCTATCTTTCTGAAATATGGGTTGACTTGATGAAAATTTTATGTAGCGGCTTTGATGCTGGGCATCGGAATTTGTAGATTTCATTTATGTACTCCCATGAATAACTATGTTTTGGAATCCAATTAACTTAAACTTACTTGTTTTTGTATCTTCTACAATACCTTCTAAATGGTAAATACATAGTATGACATATATATAAATCGATACATTGTTACACATAGATAACACATTATATGAATTATTGATTAACATATGTTGTAAACTAAATATACCATGCAGAGATATATATATAATTATGAATATATAAATTGAAGCTCATACAGCAGGTGTGCGATAAAGACATGAGTCCTTATCAAGTAACCTTGTCCCCTCTAGACAGACATGTTTTTAGGGAGTTGGCATACTCCTTACCAGATGGTCTCATATCTTTAGCACTAACTTTTAAATACAATGTTCAATTATGTTCCCAATTTTTTTTTTTTTTATAAACTGAACTTGCCATGAACTCATCTTGGCTTTTTCAGCCACATAACAAAACTTTGGTTCAGGCTGAATCTTATTCTTAAAGGCAATGAGATGAGCATTCATTTTGATTATAATGTCATTAGATAATATTGTATACGTATGAAAATGCCCAACAAGGTAAGCAAAAAAGTTAATGTTCCAAAAGTTCAATAAAGTTTATAAAAGTTAATGTTCTGTTTCAAATGTTATATAAATGTTATATAATGTTAATAAATTTATTGCGTTGCGGCCTGTTTTTTTTTTGTTTTGTTTTTTTACCTTCCAGCTGGACCAAGCGATGAACCAGCTGCAGCACTGATGTGCATTCTGACAGAAGCATTGCGCTGCTGTCAGATTACACAAAAGTCGGTGTATGCGGTGCTGCAAGACGAGATTTTTCCTCTGCAGTAAAAAAGATACGTTTGCCGAGGCTTATGAGCTGAGGGGCGGTGTTCATATGCTTTGGCAAACATTTTTTATAAAAAAAATAATAATTCCGGCAATGATTTATTCATCCACATCGATTTATGTGAATGGAGAAACCAAGTTTGCCAGGGCATACGAGCTAAGTGGGTTTGGATGTTGGGCGGAGTTCCTATGTCCTGGCAGATGCCTTTCCCCTCCTTTTTTTTTGCACATTTTTTGGCAGAGATTTTTTCATCCACATTGATCGATGCGAATGAAGAAATCTGTGCCGTTCATTTTTTCTTTCAGCCCAGAGGCTGAATGAAAAAAAAAAATATCTCATTACCCGTATGCTCAATATAAGGAGAATAGCAGAAACTCCTAATGCTGGGCATACATGTAATGATTGCGGAGACCCTCAAATGCCAGGGCAATACAAACACCCCACAAATGAAATAAGACACCCCAAGGTATTTGCTGAGGGGCATATTGAGTCCATGTAAGTTTGAACTTTTTGTCTCAAATTAGCGGAAAGGGAGACTTTGTGAGAAAAAACAAAAAAAAAATCATTTTCCGCTAACTTGTGTAAAAAAAAAATCTTCTATGAACTCGCCATGCCCCTCACGGAATACCTTGGGGTGTCTTCTTTCCAAAATGGGGTCACATGTGGGGTATTTATACTGCCCTGGCATTTTAGGGGCCCTAAAGCGTGAGAAGAAGTCTGGAATCCAAATGTCTAAAAATGCCCTCCTAAAAGCTACTCATTGGGGAATATTGCTGAGGGGCATATTGAGTCCATGTAAGTTTGAACTTTTTGTCTCAAGTTAGCGGAAAGGGAGACTTTGTAAGAAAAAAATAATAATAATAATCATTTTCCGCTAACTTGTGTTAGCGGAAAATGCCCCTCACGGAATACCTTGGGGTGTCTTCTTTCCAAAATGGGGTCTTTTGTGGGGTATTTATACTGCCCTGCAGGGGCGTAACTAGAAGTGACTGGGGTGTCTTCTTTCCAAAATGGGGTCACTTGTGGGGTATTTATACTGCCCTGCAGGGGCGTAACTAGAAGTGACTGGGCCCCACAGCAAATATTTGTAAGGGCCCCCCCAGCGCGCTTCGCACCTCCCTCCTCCTGTGTAAACCCCACTCCTTTGGCACAGTGTAGCGGTATACTGTATATTGTGGGGCACAGTGTAGGCTATATGTGTATAACATAAACATATTTCACATGAAAACTTACAGTTACTTGACTTGGCCCTTGGGGATCTCGGACACCACTTCCACACTTTGGCCGGGGGCTCGGCGGAGCTGATGTTGTGCTTTATCCTAATGAGAAAGATTTCATAATAAGGATTTGGAGAAGGGGCAGAGGGATAGTAGAGCAGGGAGAGGCTGGTGCTGCTACTAGGGGGTCATACCATGGTGGAGTAATAAAGCCCACCATAATGCCCCCCCCCCCCAGTAGTAATAATTCTCCTTATAATGTGACAGTGCAAAAATACCCCCTTGTAATGCCCCCAGTTGAGCTAATGTCCCTATAGTTCCCCCATAATGTCCCAGTATCAAATACCCCTATATAGTGCCCCCATAATGTCCCAGTATAAAATACCCCTATATAGTGCCCCAAGTAAATTCCCCCATAGTGCTCCTCTCCCCCCTTCCTGCTAGTGCCCCCCATAATGTACCAGTATAAAATACCCCTATATAGTGCCCCAGTAGATGCCCCTCAGTGTCCGGCCTCTGATAGGCTGCCGGCCTAGTGTCCCCCATAATGCCCCCCCCCCATCATGTGCCAGTAAGTGTCCCCATAGATGCCCCCCATCATGTGCCAGTATCAAGTGCCTCTCTCCCCCCCCCCCCCACATGTCCCAGTATCATAGTGCCATCTCCCCCCCACAAAAAAGTGCCAGTATCAAGTGCCTTTCTCCCCCCCCAATGTGCCAGTATCAGGTGCCAACCCCCCCCCCCCCTCCCCAGGTGCCAGTATCAGGTGCCAACCCCTCCCCCCATGTGCCAGTATCAGGTGCCAACCCCCCTCCCCCCAGGTGCCAGTATCAGGTGCCTCCCCCCATGTGCCAGTATCAGGTGCCTCTCTCCCCCCCATGTGCCAGTATCAGGTGCCAACCCCCCCCAGGTGCCTCCCCCCCAGGTGCCAGTATCAGGTGCCTCCCCCCATGTGCCAGTATCAGGTGCCTCTCTCCCCCCTTCATGTGCCAGTATCAGATGCCAGTATCAGGTGCCAAACCCTCTCCCTCCCCCATGTGCCAGTCTCAGGTGCCTCTCTCCCCCCCCCCCCCCCCCGCTCCCCCCATGGCAGTAACAGTCGGGTATTAAAAAATAATAATAAACACTTCTACTTACCTCCATGTCAGCGATGCGATGCAGCCTCTTCCTGTGTCCCGCCCTGTATGTCCATATATGGAGTCACTGCTTGTATTTCAGAAAAGGTTTCAGCTGGGATTCAAACCCACGACCTCCTGTATGAGAGGCAAAGCACCTAACCACAAGACCATAAGAAACTCCTTGCTGCTGAGTGAAAA
Source organism: Bufo bufo (assembly GCF_905171765.1). Taxonomy (NCBI): domain Eukaryota; kingdom Metazoa; phylum Chordata; class Amphibia; order Anura; family Bufonidae; genus Bufo; species Bufo bufo. Next base: position 38,595,744 of record NC_053392.1, on the reverse strand, counting down.
ATTATGAGACTTCTACTGTTATAGCTGGCTAAGTGTACATCTATACACATAATAGCTGCTCATATATACAGATATAGCAGAGCTGAGTGTGCTGGGACAGCTGTCATATAGAGATATAGCAGTGCTGGGTGTGTTGGGGCAGCTGTCATGTGTATAGATGTAGCAGAGCTGGGTTTGCTGGGGCAGCTGTCATATATAGAGATATAGTAGAGCTGAGTGTGCTGGTGCAGCTGTCATGTGTATTAGATGTAGCAGTGCTGTGTGTGTTTGGGCAGCTGTCATGTGTATAGATGTAGCAGAGCTGGGTTTGCTGGGGCAGCTGTCATATATAGAGATATAGTAGAGCTGAGTGTGCTGGTGCAGCTGTCATGTGTATAGATGTAGCAGTGCTGGGTGTGTTTGGGCAGCTGACATGTGTATACATGTAGCAGAGCTGGGTTTGCTAGGACAGCTGTCATATAGAGATATAGCAGTGCTGGGTGTGTTTGGGCAGCTGTCATGTGTATTAGATGTAGCAGTGCTGGGTGTGTTTGGGCAGCTGACATGTGTATACATGTAGCAGAGCTGTGTTTGCTGGGACAGCTGTCATATAGAGATATAGCAGTGCTGGGTGTGTTGGGGCAGCTGTCATGTGTATAGATGTAGCAGAGCTGGGTTTGCTGGAGCAGCTGTCATATATAGAGATATAGTATAGCTGAGTGTGCTGGTGCAGCTGTCATGTGTATAGATGTAGCAGAGCTGAGTTTGCTGGGGCAACTGTCATATATAGAGATATAGTAGAGCTAAGTGTGCTGGTGCAGCTGTCATGTGTATTAGATGTAGCAGTGCTGGGTGTGTTTGGGCAGCTGACATGTGTATACATGTAGCAGAGCTGTGTTTGCTGGGACAGCTGTCATATAGAGATATAGCAGTGCTGGGTGTGTTTGGGCAGCTGTCATGTGTATACATGTAGCAGAGCTGGGTTTGCTGGAGCAGCTGTCATATATAGAGATATAGTAAAGCTGAGTGTGCTGGTGCAGCTGTCATGTGTATTAGATGTAGCAGTGCTGGGTGTGTTTGGGCAGCTGTCATGTGTATACATGTAGCAGAGCTGGGTTTGCTGGGACAGCTGTCATATAGAGATATAGCAGTGCTGGGTGTGTTGGGGCAGCTGTCATGTGTATAGATGTAGCAGAGCTGGGTTTGCTGGGGCAGCTGTCATATATAGAGATATAGTAGAGCTGAGTGTGCTGGTGCAGCTGTCATGTGTATTAGATGTAGCAGTGCTGGGTGTGTTAGGGCGGCTGTCATGTGTATAGATGTAGCAGAGCTGGGTTTGCTGGGACAGCTGTCATATATAGAGATATAGTAGAGCTGAGTGTGCTGGTGCAGCTGTCATGTGTATTAGATGTAGCAGTGCTGTGTGTGTTTGGGCAGCTGTCATGTGTATAGATGTAGTAGAGCTGGGTTTGCTGGAGCAGCTGTCATATATAGAGATATAGTAAAGGTGAGTGTGCTGGTGCAGCTGTCATGTGTATTAGATGTAGCAGTGCTGGGTGTGTTTGGGCAGCTGTCATGTGTATACATGTAGCAGAGCTGGGTTTGCTAGGACAGCTGTCATATAGAGATATAGCAGTGCTGGGTGTGTTGGGGCAGCTGTCATGTGTATAGATGTAGCAGAGCTGGGTTTGCTGGGGCAGCTGTCATATATAGAGATATAGTAGAGCTGAGTGTGCTGGTGCAGCTGTCATGTGTATAAATGTAGCAGAGCTGGGCTTGCTGGGGCAGCTGTCATATATAGAGATATAGTAGAGCTGAGTGTGCTGGTGCAGCTGTCATGTGTATTAGATGTAGCAGTGCTGGGTGTGTTTGGGCAGCTGTCATGTGTATAGATGTAGCAGAGCAGGGTTTGCTGGGGCAGCTGTCATATATAGAGATATAGTAGAGCTGAGTGTGCTGGTGCAGCTGTCATGTGTATTAGATGTAGCAGTGCTGTGTGTGTTTGGGCAGCTGTCATGTGTATAGATGTAGCAGAGCTGGGTTTGCTGGAGCAGCTGTCATATATAGAGATATAGTAGAGGTGAGTGTGCTGGTGCAGCTGTCATGTGTATAGATGTAGCAGAGCTGGGTTTGCTGGGGCAGCTGTCATATATAGAGATATAGTAGAGCTGAGTGTGCTGGTGCAGCTGTCATGTGTATTAGATGTAGCAGTGCTGGGTGTGTTTGGGCAGCTGTCATGTGTATAAATGTAGCAGAGCTGGGTTTGCTGGAGCAGCTGTCATATATAGAGATATAGTAGAGGTGAGTGTGCTGGTGCAGCTGTCATGTGTATTAGATGTAGCAGTGCTGTGTGTGTTTGGGCAGCTGTCATGTGTATACATGTAGCAGAGCTGGGTTTGCTGGGACAGCTGTCATATAGAGATATAGCAGTGCTGGGTGTGTTGGGGCAGCTGTCATGTGTATACATGTAGCAGAGCTGGGTTTGCTGGGGCAGCTGTCATATATAGAGATATAGTAAAGCTGAGTGTGCTGGTGCAGCTGTCATGTGTATTAGATGTAGCAGTGCTGGGTGTGTTAGGGCGGCTGTCATGTGTATAGATGTACACTTAGCCAGCTATAACAGTAGTCTCATATTTTTTCAATCAGTTGTATTGCAGCCTTTATGGTTGTGAGGGTAAATGCTTTGCCTCTCTGATACACTCAGACATTGGAGGTTGTGGGTTCGAATCCCAGACACATCAGAAGACTTTAGAGACAGTAAGATTAGATCACATTAGCGAGGGGGCCTGGTCAGCTGCTGTGAAGGGGCCCTGAACAGTAAGACATCGATATTTAACGAACGAACTTGAAAATAAACTGTCACACACGCGGGACGCCGGGCCCCCGAAGCAGCTGCTTCCCCGGTAGTTACGCCACTGCTGCCCTGGCATTTTAGGGGACCTAAAGCATGAGAAGTAATTTGGAATCCAAATGCATAAAAAATGCCCTGTGAAATCCTAAAGGTGCTCTTTAGAATTTGGGCCCCTTTGCGCACCTAGACTGCAAAAAAGTGTCACACATGTGGTATCGCCGTACTCAGGAGAAGTTGGGCAATGTGTTTTGGTGTGTCTTTTTACATATACCCATGCTGGGTGAGAGAAATATCTCTGTAAAATTACAACTTTGTATAAAAAAATGGGAAAAGTTGACTTTTACAGAGATATTTCTCTCACCCAGCATGGGTATATGTAAAAATACACCCCAAAACACATTTCCCTACTTCTTCTGAGTACGGCAATACCACATCTGTGACACTTTTTTGCAGCCTAGGTGCGCAAAGGGGCCCAAATTCCAAAGAGTATCTTTACGATTTCACAGGGCATTTTTTACGCATTTGGATTCCAGACTTCTTTTCACGCTTTAGGTCCCCTAAAATGCCAGGGCAGTATAAATACCCCACAAGTGACCTTATTTTGGAAAGAAGACACCCCAAGGTATTCCGTGAGGGGTATGGTGAGTTCATGTAAAATTTTATTTTTTATCACAAGTTAGTGGAATTTGAGACTTTGTAAGAAAAAAATAAATAAAGAAAAAATAAATCATTTTCCGCTAACTTGTGACAAAAAATAAAAACTTCCATGAAGTCACTATGCCCATCAGCGAATACCTTAGGGTATCTACTTTCCAAAATGGGGTCATTTGTGGGGTGTTTCTACTGTCTGGGCATTGTAGAACCTCAGGAAACATAACAAGTGTTAAGAAAGTCAGAGCTGCTTCAAAATGCGGAAATTCACATTTTTGTACCATAGTTTGTAAACGCTATAACCTTTGCGCAAACCAATAAATATACACTTATTGCATTTTTTTTTATCAAAGACATGTAGAACAATAAATTTAGAGAAAATTTTATATAGAGATTTAGTTTTATTTGAAAAATGTTACAACTGAAAGTGAAAAATGTCATTTTTTTGCAAAAATTTCGGTCAATTCCGATTAATAACAAAAAAAGTTAAAATGTCAGCAGCAATGAAATACCAGCAAATGAAAGCTCTATTAGTGAGAAGAAAAGAAGGTAAAATTCATTTGGGTGGTAAGTTGAATGACCAAGCAATAAACCGTGAAAGTAGTGTAGCGCAGAATTGTAAAAAGTGGTCTGGTCATTAAGGGGGTTTAAGCTAGGGGGGCTGAAGTGGTTAAAAAAACAACCATTTTGGGCAAGATCCTAAATTTGCAGAGAATGAGGAGAGCGTCGAATAAGGGACGTAGCGCAGGTTGTGGTGCTGCTGGTGGAGCTCCTGTTGCAGTGAGAAGACGTGGTCGATCTGTGTCAGCTACACGCACAAGTGAAACACCTTCTTAGGGTGCGAGTAGGCAACAGAACCTTCAGCATTATTTGGTCGGGTCTAATGCGGCTCTATGAATGGTGAGGCCAGAACAAGTACAGTAACACCTTCACCACCAACTTCAGCACAGCCAGGGGTAAACGACAGCAGGCAGTTTTAAAACTTATCTGTTTGGGGGACAAACCTTACACCGCGCAGGAGCTGTGGACGGGCATGGAACAACAGACAGATGAGTGGATGGTGCCAGTCAGCCTCAAGCCCGGCCTGGTGGTGTGCGATAATGGGCAAAATCTCGTAGCAGCTCTGGGAATAGCCGGTTTGAAGCATATCCCTTGCCTGGCACATGTGCTGAATTTGGTGGTGCAGAGGTTGCTTAAAAATTACCCCGATATGTTAGAGCTGCTGCAGAAAGTGTGGGCCGTCTGTGCGCGCTTTCGGTGTTCTCATCCTGCTGCTGATCGCCTGTCAGCGCTGCAGCGTAACTTCAGCCTTCCAGCTCACCGCCTCATATGCAACATGCCCACAAGTTGGAACTCCACCTTACACATGCTGGCTAGACTGTGCGAGCAGCAGCAGGCAAAAGTGGAGTTTCAGCTGCAGCACGCATAGGTGAGTCGCTCTGCGGAACAGCACCACTTCACCACCAAGGAGTGGGCCTCCATGCGAGACCTGTGTTCCTTGTTGTGCTATTTTGAGTACTCCACCAACATGTTCAGTGCTGATAACGCCGTTCTCAGCATTACTATCCCACTTCTATTCCTCCTTGAAAAAACGCTTCTGGCAATGATGGAAGAGGATGTGGCATAGGAGGAGGAGGAGGAAGATCATTTCATAGGGTTTCCGGCCAGTCATTCACAAGTGGCTACGAAGCTGGGTTCCTGCACCCACAAACGCCAGGTACACAATTGTCCAGCCAGGGCACAGTTCTGGAGGATGATGAGGTAGAGGATGAGGAGGAGGAGATGGAGGAGGAACAACCGTGTTCACTGCAGGATGGCACACAAACCAGCTCATGGCCATCACTGGTGCGTAACTGGGGGGATACAGAGGAAACAGACGATACACCTCCCACAGAGGACAACTTGTCGTTGCCTCTGGGCAGCCTGGCACATATGAGCGATTACATGCTGCAGTGTCTCCGCAACGACAGCAGAGTTGCCCACATTCTAACTTGTGCTGATTACTGGGTGGCCACGCTGCTGGATCCCCGTTACAAGGACAAAGTACTGTCCTTAATTCCATCACTGGAGCGTGATCGCAAGATGCGCGAGTACAAGCGCACGCTGGTAGAAGCGCTGCTGGTGGCATTCCCACCTGAAAGCGGGGGCATAGTGGAAGCACAAGGCGATGGCAGAGGAGGAGGAAGAGGTCGCCAATGCAGCTGGGGCACCGCCAGCACCTCAGAAGGCAAGGTTAGCATGGCCGAAATGTGGAAAAGCTTTGTCAGCACACCACAACAACCAGCACCACCAGCTGATATGGAACGTCTTAGCAGGAGGCAGCATTTCAGCAACATGGTGGAGCAGTATGTGTGCACACGCCTACACTTACTGAATGACGGGTCTGCCCCCTTCAACTTCTGGGTCTCCAAATTGGGCACATGGCCTGAGGTTGCCCTTTACGCCTTGGAGGTGCTGGCCTGCCCGGCAGCCAGTGTATTATCTGAACGTGTGTTTAGCACAGCAGGGGACGTTATCACAGACATGCGCAGCAGCCTGTCCACAGCCAATGTGGACAAGCTCACGTTCATTAAAATGAACCAGGCATGGATCCCACAGGACTTGTCCGTACCTTGTGCAGAATGACATGTATACCGGCCTCTCCCAGCCATTGTTATACTACAGCGCAATTGCTCATTGTTGTATTTTTGATATTTCCCACTCTTTTGGGGTGTACCCTAATTTAAAAAAAAATATTAAAACCAAAAACCAGTTTTGGCTACCTCGTTCTCCTCCACCGCCACTTCCACCTACACCACTACGTCCATCGCCTCCTCACCCTCCTACTCCATATGGACCTCCACCTCATACATCAAGATTATTTTTTTTAATTTGTACGTATTTTATTTTATGTAATTTCACTAATTTGTCTGTTACATTTTCGGGTGAAATTCACAAATTTTTGGCTGTGATATACCCCTGCTATTCCTAGTAGACAGGTAAACAATTTTCACTAATTTGTCTGTTGCATTTTCGGTTGAAATTCACCAATTTTTGCCTGTGAAACACCCCTGCTCTACCTAGTAGACAGGTTAATCAATTTCTTTTTTTTTTCTGTTACATTGTCGGGTGACATTTACTATTTTTTGGCTGTGATATACCCCTGCTCTATCTAGTTGACAGGTCAATAAATTTTACAAATTCTTCTGTTACAGACTTGGGTGACATTCACCAATTTTTGGCTGTGATATACCCCTGCTCTACCTAGTAGACAGGTTAATAAATTTCACTAATTTTTCTGTTACATTGTCGGTTGACATTCACCAATTTTTGGCTGTGACATACCCCTGCTTTACCTAGTTGAAAGGTTAATAAATTTCACAAATTTTTCTGTTACATGTTTGGGTGACATTCACCAATTTTTGGCTGTGATATACCCCTGCTCTACCTAGTAGACAGTTTAAAATATTTCACATATTTTTCTGTTACATTTTCGGTGACATTTTACCATTTTTGCCGTGAATAAACCCCTGCTTTGCGTAGGTAACAGGGACCGAAATTTTAAAAAATCATCTATTCCATTGGTGGGTGACATTAACCCATTTCTGGTGATGAAAAACCTTTGCTCTGCATAGGTGACACGGGCTTAAATTTCTAAAATTCATCTTTAATTGGTCCTTTCATTCGATCCTTCTGCTTTAATAACTTGTCCCACATTTCTGCTCGATTGCAGCCATTGACCTCCTTTGGATGTGATCTCCCTTTCGCACGCTCCCTCTCTGGCATACAACCCTGATTCGCCGCTAACCATGATCAACATGGTAGGCGCAGAAAAGAACATCGAAAGTTGATAGAGAAGATATCCAATTGGATCGTGGACGTCACAGGGACGTGCGATCAGGCAGAAGTTATCTACAGTTAACAAAGCGGCAGCAGGGCCTCTCCTGTCTAAAGTTTCCAAATCCAAAATACCCCAGTGACATTCCCTATAATTTTTTAATAATCATTCCAATAACAGGGCATCTTAAGAGTTCTGTATTGTTATTTATCGTCACTACCTCCCCGAGTCGGGAGTGGGTAATTGCCGCGCGCCCCCTCCTTTACTTGGAAGTTTCGGCTTCAATAATTTGTCCCACATTACAGCTTGATTACATTGCAGCCATTGATCTCCCTTGGATGTGGTTTCACTTTCTCACGCTCCCTCTCCGGCATGGAACCCTGATTCGCCGCTAACCGTGATCAACATGGAAGGCGCAGAAAAGAACATCGAAAGTTGATAGAGAAGATATCCAATTGGATCGTGAACATCACAGGGATGTGCGACATGGTGGAGCAGTATGTGTGCACAAGGCTACATGTACTGACTGATGGGTCTGCCCCCTTCAACTTCTGGGTCTACAAATTGGGCATATGGCGTGAGCTTGCCCTTTACACCTTGGAGGTGCTGGCCTGCCCTGCAGCCAGTGTATTGTCTGAACGTTTGTTTAGCACGGCTGGAGGGGGTTATCACGGGTTATATTTCCCAATGTTTTGGGGTGTACCCTAATTTAAACAAAAAAATATATAAAATAAAACCATAAAGCAGTGTAGGCTACCTCCTCATCCTCCACCGCCGCTTCCACCAAACCCCGCTACATCCACCGCCTCCTCAATCCCTTACTCCATATGGACCTCGTCCTCCAAAATCAAGATTATTATTTTTTATTTTTACGTATTTTATGTTATTTTAAGTTTCCCTATCCACATTTGTTTGCAGAGCACTTGCCATGCTCTTAACCACATTTTGCTGCCATTTGCAGCCCTCTACCCCATTCCATGACTTTTTTACAGCTATTTTAGTGCTCAAAAGTTCGGGTCCCCATTGACTTCAATGGAGTTCGGGTTCGGGGTCACATTCGGGTCCCGAACTCGAACTTTTTTGTGAAGTTCAGCCGAACCCGTCGAACCCGAACATCAACTCTAGCGTCAAACTGTTGAAGCTGCTCTCAATCAGAGCTAAATGCATTTGCTCTACTGCTACAAATTTGTAGTGTAATCCTAGGATTTTACATGCATGGAAGAAATTACACTGACACCAGGTAAGGGTCAAAGCAGTTTCTCATTTATTACAGGAAGTTAAGCAGTTTATATGTCATCAGAGAGGGGCATCCCCCCTGAGGCTCGTGGCATTGTTTCATTGTCTAGAATACAAAAACAAGAAAAGAGATAACACTTGGCATCTGCGCATTGTGCATTATTTAACAAACTGTGGTATGCAAACTATGTAAATATCTAGGTGCCAGCGCCATCTTGAAATGGCTTCACACTAACAGCAGTACAGCATACGTCATATATGACACATCAAGAAGGCGGGTCCTCTTGGGGAGGGTGAAACCTTGGTGCTTTGGAGTAGATAAGCCGTTGTCTGAGAGCTGGAGTATATGGGAGCCATCTTAGCTGATTAAGAATGATATCCACATCTCCATCAGCGATACTAAACATGTTTAGGGTATTTTATTTTCTTCATTTTTACCTAATTATAAATGCGCATATATGGGAATACTGTATAGTGTACTGCAGAGTATTTTCATCCACAGTAAGCCTGATCAGGCTCCTGCCTCTGGAAGGCAAGCCTGGATGCCTGTGTAAGGCGTTCAGTTGCCATGGTAACCATCGGGATGCTGCCACAGCAGAGCAGAAGCCCGATGGGAGGGGGGAATGAGGGAGCTCCCTCTCTCTGTTATGATCAATCGGGACACTGCCACTACAGCGCAGTGCCCAGTGGGGGAGGAAGAGAGCTTCCTCCCTGTTAACCCCTTCCATACAGCGGTCCCTGTAGACCGCCGCATGGAAGGAGTTAATCGGCCGAAATCAGTGCCAGCACAGATGTCGGCTGTTACATTAGATTGTCAGCTGTATGTTACAGCTGACAATCTACTACTGTTTGGCCATCCTGAATAATTGTGGGGGTTGAGGGGGGTCGACCTCCTCATTATTACCTGTTCCCGCTCGGCTATCCTGTAGGGGGGAGATCGGGGCACCGTGAAAACAGCAGCACAGCCCCGATCTCCTCAACACTCACTGAGGAGATCAGAGCTGCACTGCTGAACGCTGTGATTGGTCAGTCAAATCTGACTGACCAATCGCAGCGATCCAAAGGCAAGGACCACTGTGATTGGTCCCCTGCCGGGTGCCCGGACAGCTCAGCTGTCCGTAGCACCCGTTTAGATGCCAGTGTAACACTTTGATCTCATGACGTACTGTGCACGTCATGATGCGGTAACTATCACCACATCATGACATACACAGTACGTCATTAGTCACTAAGGGGTTAAAAGCGTATAAAAGTATTTGGAGTGCCATGGATTATTTTACAACATTTGTAAGTGTGGGCACCACTGTATCTCATTCTGGCCCTGCAGCTCTTTATTTGAATATACTGCTAAAGGGGTTCTATTATTACTTCTACCAGGCAAATAATACAGTGAGAGAGATTTGTTTACTGTACATTAGTAATAGAAAGCAAATTTTGTTTAACCAGCTCCCGACCGCCTAACGCAGGGATGCGTCCTGCGGGCGGCCGGTTTATTCCACGTCGACGCATCGGCGCGTCATCTCGCGAGACGCAAGATTTCCTGTGAACGCGCGCTCACAGGAGCGCGCGTTCACAGGATCGCGAGGTAAGCAAGTTGATCTCCAGCCTGCCAGCGGCGATCATTCACTGGCAGGCTGTAGATGCGATTTTTTTAACATCAGAAAGGTATATCAGACGCTGTTTTGTTAACAGCGTCTGATATACCTGCTACCTGGTCCTCTGGTGGTCCCATTTGCTTGGATCGACCACCAGAGGACACAGGCAGCTCTGTAAGTAGCACCAAGCACCACACTACACTACACCCCCCCTGTCACTTATTAACCCCTTTTTAACCCCTGATCACCCCATATGGACTCCCTGATCACCCCCCTGTCATTGATCACCCCCCTGTAAGGCTCCATTCAGACATACGTATGTGTTTTGCGGATCCGCAGACACCGGCAATGTGCTTTCCGCATTTTGCAGATCCGCACATTGCCAGAACTATATAGAAAATGCCTTTTCTTGTCCGCAATTGCGGACAAGAATAGGACATGTTCTATATTTTTGCGGAACGGAAGTGCGGACCCGGAAGTGCAGATCCGCAATTCCGGATCCGAGCGGGACAAAGTCTGTCCACATAGAAATGAATGGGTCCGCAATTCCGTTCCGCAAAATGCGGAACAGAATTGCGGACGTGTGAACGGGGCCTAAGGGTCTTTTATCACCGCCAGTTAGTTAGCCACTTGTTAGGTAGTTAGCGCCCACCGCACCGCAGTCACTGATTAGTCGCTGATTAGCGTTATCGCTGTCGCTAATCAGCACTAGTACTATATAGTATATTTAAAGGGAGTCTGTCACCACATTTGGGCATATTAGACTGATCAAATAGTGTTATATGTGCCACCCAGAACTTAAAAACGGTACCTTTGTTGTGGAAAACGGACTTTTCTTTTAGCCAAAAATGAACTTTGAACATTATGTTAACGAACCCTCTCAAGTGCCCAGGGCGGCGTCTCAATCCTCCGAGCCCCAGGCAGCACCTCCTCAACGGCTCATAACCCCGCCCTCCGTGTGCCTCTGCCCGCCCGTTTACTCCCCTCCTCTGTCCTTTTCCACTGCAGCTGCGCGGTCAAATTCGTAGCGGGCGCATGCGCAGTAGGTATTGCGATGCCCTGCCAGGAGCGGGCATCGCATTGCGCATGCGCCCGCTACGAATTTGACCGCGCAGCTGCAGTGGAAAAGGACAGAGGAGGGGAGTAAACGGGCGGGCAGAGGCACACGGAGGGCAGGGTTATGAGCCGTTGAGGAGGTGCTGCCTGGGGCTCGGAGGATTGAGATGCCGCCCTGGGCACTTGAGAGGGTTCATTAACATAATGTTCAAAGTTCATTTTTGGCTAAAAGAAAAGTCCGTTTTCCACAACAAAGGTACCGTTTTTAAGTTCTGGGTTGCACATATAACACTATTTGATCAGTCTAATATGCCCAAATGTGGTGACAGACTCCCTTTAAGTGATCTAGACTGATCGCAATCAGATCTATATCAGTACATTAGGTTCACCTTAGGCTCAACAGAAAACGCATTGTTTGCCCGATCAGGCCTGATCTTGTGCGCACACTTGCGTTCAGTCCGCCCCACCTCAGTGACAGAAATGTTTTTTTTTCTGATCACTGCAAAAACACAGTAAAATCGTTGCAGCACTATAAAGATCACTTTTGAGCTTTTTGGATCTTTATTAGCGATCGCAGCTTTTATTTTTTTTTGCACATTTTTTGGCAGAGATTTTTTCATCCACATTGATCGATGCGAATGAAGAAATCTGTGCCGTTCATTTTTTCTTTCAGCCCAGAGGCTGAACGAAAAAAAAAAAAATCTCATTACCCGTATGCTCAATATAAGGCCTCATGCACAGAACCGTGCCGTTTTTTGCGGTTCGCAAACCGCGGATGCGCAAAAAACGGAAGGGCGCCGGCAATATAAATGCCTATTCTTGTCCGCAAAGCTCGGACAAAAATAGGACATGTTATATTTTTTTTGCGGGGCCGTGGAACGGAGCCATGGATGCGGAAAGCACACGGAGTGCTGTCCGCATCTTTTGCGGCCCCATTGAAATGAATGGGTCCGCATCCGAGTCGCCAAAACAGTGGCTCGGAGCTGGACCCAAACAACGGTCGTGTGCATGAGGCCTAAGGAGAATAGCAGAAACTCCTAATGCTGGCCATACATGTAATGATTGCGGAGACCCTCAAATGCCAGGGCAGTACAAACACCCCACAAATGACCCCATTTTGGAAAGAAGACACCCCAAGGTATTCGCTGAGGGGCATATTGAGTCCATGAAAGATTGAACTTTTAGTCACAAGTTAGCGGAAAGGGAGACTTTGTGAGAAAAAAATAAAAAAATCCATTTCCGCTAACTTGTGCAAAAAAAAAAAAATCTTCTATGAACTCGCCATGCCCCTCACGGAATACCTTGGGGTGTGCTCTTTCCAAAATGGGGTCACATGTGGGGTATTTATACTGCCCTGGCATTTTAGGGGCCCTAAAGCGTGAGAAGAAGTCTGGAATCCCAAATGCCTAAAAATGCCCTCCTAAAAGGTACTCGTTGGACTTTCGGCCCCTTTGCGCATCTTGGCTGCAAAAAAGTGTCACACATGTGGTATCGCCGTACTCAGAAGAAGTAGGGCAATGTGTTTTGGGGTGTCTTTTTACATATACCCATGCTGGGTGAGAGAAATATCTCTGTAAATTGACAACTTTGTATAAAAAAATGGGAAAAGTTGTAATTTACAGAGATATTTATCTCACCTAGCATGGGTATATGTAAAAATACACCCCAAAACACATTGCCCTACTTCTCCTGAGTACGGCGATACCACATGTGTGACACTTTTTTGCAGCTTACATGCGCAAAGGGGCCCAAATTACAATGAGTACCTTTACGATTTCGCAGGGCATTTTTTATGCATTTAGATTCCAAACTACTTCTCGCGCTTTAGGTCCCCTAAAATGCCAGGGCAGTATAAATACCCCACAAGTGACCCCATTTTGGAAAGAAGACACCCCAAGGTATTTTGTGAGGGGCATGGCGAGTTCATGTAAAATTTTATTTTTTGTCACAAGTTAGTGGAATATGAGACTTTGTAAGAAAAAAAATTATAATAATAATTTTCCGCTAACTTGTACCAAAAAAATATATATTCTAGGAACTCGCCATGCCCCTCACGGAATACCTTTGGATGTCTTCTTTCCAAAATGGGGTCGCTTGTAGGGTATTTATACTGCCCTGGCATTTTAGGGGCCCTAAAGCGTGAGAAGTAGTTTGGAATCCAAAATGCGTAAAAAATGCCCTGTGAAATCCTAAAGATACTCATTGGAATTTGGGCCCCTTTGTGCACCTAGGCTGCAAAAAGTGTCACACATGTGGTATCGCCGTACTCAGGAGAAGTAGGGCAATGTGTTTTGGGGTGTATTTTTACATATACCCATGCTGGGTGAGATAAATATCTATGTAAAATGACAACTTTGTATAAAAAAAATGGGAAAAGTTGTCTTTTACAGAGATATTTATCTCACCCAGCATGGGTATATGTAAAAATACACCCCAAAACACATTGACCTACTTCTCCTGAGTACGGCTATACCACATGTGTGACACTTTTTTGCAGCCTAGGTGCGCAAAGGGGCCCAAATTCCAATGAGTACCTTTACGATTTCACAGGGCATTTTTTAGGCATTTGGATTCCAGACTTCTTCTCACGCTTTAAGTCCCCTAAAATGCCAGGGCAGTATAAATACCCCACAAGTGACCGCATTTTGGAAAGAAGATACCCCAAGGTAAAAAAAAAAAATTTTGTCACAAGTTCGTGGAATATGAGACTTTGTAAGAAAAAAAAGAAAAGAAAACATTTTCCGCTAACTTGTGACAAAAAATAAAAACTTCCATGAACTCACTATGCCCATCAGCGAATACCTTAGGGCGTCTACTTTCCGAAATGGGGTCATTTGTGGGGTGTTTCTACTGTCTGGGCATTGTAGAACCTCAGGAAACATGACAGGTGCTCAGAAAGTCAAAGTGCGTAAATTAATTTTTTTGCACCATAGTTTGTAAACGCTATTACTTTTACCCAAACCAATAAATATACACTTATTTCATTTTTTTTTATCAAAGACATGTAGAACAATAAATTTAGAGAAAAATGTATATAGAAATGTAGTTTTATTTGAAAACTTTTACAACAGAAAGTGAAAAATGTCATTTTTTTGCAAAAATTTCGGTGAATTTTGATTAATATAAAAAAAAGTAAAAATGTCAGCAGCAATTTAATACCACCAAATGAAAGCTCTATTAGTGAGAAGAAAAGGAGGTAAAATTCATTTGGGTGGTAAGTTGTATGACCGAGCAATAAACCATGAAAGTAGTGTAGTGCAGAAGTGTAAAAAGTGGTCTGGTCATTAAGGGGGTTTAAGCTAGGGGAGCTGAGGTGGTTAAAGATCCAGGTAGAGTTGGTCTATCCTGGAAGACAGTGAAGCATCAGAAAAGTAATATAGCTGCAGTACCCGTCAGAAGACAATGTATGTATGATGATTTGCCTTAATAAACCACAGTCATTACAATCCAGTGATGTTATGGTCTTTTCAATAAGCTGATGAGTGTATGTCCTATACCCAACCATCAACTGAAATTCAAGGCCAGACCTTTTTTACATAACTATATGATAATATAGGATATATTTCTATAATTGAACAATAACATCAAGAACACAAGACCATCTTCACGCTGCAGTTTACTACAGAAACATGACTAAACACCTCCACTCCCCTTACTCATCCTATTTTGTAGCCACTATGTTCCTTGGGGTTTCTGTATCTTTCCTTTTGATTAAGAAATTGATTACATGCTGAAGAACCTTGGACATTCCATTCCTGAGTTTGGTTGTTCTGTAGATCAGAAAAAAGGAATGTAGAACTGGAAAAAATCCTAAGAAAATAAAAAAACATGAAAGGTACATACAGAAAAAAAAATAATAAAAGATGCCAACAAAATGGCTAAAGGAATATATAATATTATATATGAAAGTGAGGAACACAAATTTCATCACTGAGTAATATGTCTTCAGATTGATGGTTAAGTTACTGCTCCTCTTCATCCTTGTTGTGTGATAATACAATGAGGTAAAGAGAAGGATGGATGATATGTAATAGAAAATCTGTGGTGTGAAGCCTCCTATAGAAATGTTGTATAGATTGTTTATATTAGAGCAATTTGAGGATAGATTTATGGTTGTATTGTATGCTCCACCTTTGGTCACCTGAGTGATATTCATCGACAAGTACATCAAGCAATTGAAAGCAGAGAGAAGCACTGACACTACAATGAAATAAACAGTCCTCTGTACTATTATTCCCCTCAGATGCAGGAACAGTCTGCTCTGGTGGTTGGAGATCTTCAGACAGAAGACAATAGAGAGTAGTGTTGTTAACCAACTAGTGGTAGCAGTAAAGAAAATACACTGCGTGCAGAATTATTAGGCAAATGAGTATTTTGACCACATCATCCTCTTTATGCATGTTGTATTACTCCAAGCTGTATAGGCTCGAAAGCCTACTACCAATTAAGCATATTAGGTGATGTGCATCTCTGTAATGAGAAGGGGTTGTGGTCTAATGACATCAACACCCTATATTAGGTGTGCATAATTATTAGGCAACTTCCTTTCCTTTGGCAAAATGGGTCAAAAGAAGGACTTGACAGGCTCAGAAAAGTCAAAAATAGTGAGATATCTTGCAGAGGGATGCAGCACTCTTAAAATTGCAAAGCTTCTGAAGCGTGATCATCGAACAATCAAGCGTTTCATTCAAAATAGTCAACAGGGTCGCAAGAAGCGTGTGGAAAAACCAAGGCGCAAAATAACTGCCCATGAACTGAGAAAAGTCAAGCGTGCAGCTGCCAAGATGCCACTTGCCACCAGTTTGGCCATATTTCAGAGCTGCAACATCACTGGAGTGCCCAAAAGCACAAGGTGTGCAATACTCAGAGACATGGCCAAGGTAAGAAAGGCTGAAAGACGACCACCACTGAACAAGACACACAAGCTGAAACGTCAAGACTGGGCCAAGAAATATCTGAAGACTGATTTTTCTAAGGTTTTATGGACTAATGAAATGAGAGTGAGTCTTGATGGGCCAGATGGATGGGCCCGTGGCTGTATTGGTAAAGGGCAGAGAGCTCCAGTCCGACTCAGACGCCAGCAAGGTGGAGGTGGAGTACTGGTTTGGGCTGGTATCATCAAAGATGAGCTTGTGGGGCCTTTTCGGGTTGAGGATGGAGTCAAGCTCAACTCCCAGTCCTACTGCCAGTTTCTGGAAGACACCTTCTTCAAGCAGTGGTACAGGAAGAAGTCTGCATCCTTCAAGAAAAACATGATTTTCATGCAGGACAATTCTCCATCACACGCGTCCAAGTACTCCACAGCGTGGCTGGCAAGAAAGGGTATAAAAGAAGAAAATCTAATGACATGGCCTCCTTGTTCACCAGATCTGAACCCCATTGAGAACCTGTGGTCCATCATCAAATGTGAGATTTACAAGGAGGGAAAACAGTACACCTCTCTGAACAGTGTCTGGGAGGCTGTGGTTGCTGCTGCACGCAATAATGATGGTGAACAGATCAAAACACTGACAGAATCCATGGATGGCAGGCTTTTGAGTGTCCTTGCAAAGAAAGGTGGCTATATTGGTCACTGATTTGTTTTTGTTTTGTTTTTGAATGTCAGAAATGTATATTTGGGAATGTTGAGATGTTATATTGGTTTCACTGGTAAAAATAAATAATTGAAATGGGTATATATTTGTTTTTTGTTAAGTTGCCTAATAATTATGCACAGTAATAGTCACCTGCACACACAGATATCCCCCTAAAATAGCTAAAACTAAAAACAAACTAAAAACTACTTCCAAAAATATTCAGCTTTGATATTAATGAGTTTTTTGGGTTCATTGAGAACATGGTTGTTGTTCAATAATAAAATTAATCCTCAAAAATACAACTTGCCTAATAATTCTGCACTCCCTGTATAAACAGCATCTATAATAACCAGAGATACATGTGGATCCACAGTTCTAATAAAGTGCAGAGCTATAAACACATCTAGAGTATTAGCACATTGAGTGCACATCCGTGAAAGTCCAAGACAAGTTACAATTTGATCAACAGGAGTCACCGATCTTCCTTTCCACCAGTCATTGACATTGACGACTATAATAAATGAATGAATCACCAGCCCGGGTATAAGAGTCATCAGTGATGAGGTGAGTAGACCCAGAAACTGGACTTCAGAGTCACCCTCTGTAGGATCAGCCATCTTTCCTGTACCGTGAGGAAACTAATAAGACAGAGTTGTAGAAGATTTACTGACAACCTGTCCTTCATTATTCAAATATTCTAATATTTCCATTGGAAATTCAAACTACATGACATAGACTCTGGAGCTTGAGCAGGTCTACAAGTGCAGAGCAGATCACATAACATAGCGAGATCATTTTACATTTATTACAGCAGAAATAGAGAAACAAGAAGATATGTTTATCTAGAAACTAAAAAAGGTGGGTACCATAGCAAAGTTTTAAAAAGTCTCTGCTCCCTTGAGCATGAACATTAAAGGGGTTCTATCCTCTGGATAGATCATCAGCATCTGATCGGCAGGGGGTCCGACACCCGGGACCCCTGCCGATCAGCTGTTTGAGAAGGTAGCGGCGCTGGCAGTAGCGCCGCAGCCTTCTCTCGGTTTACCTAAGGCCCAGTGACGTCACAATTAGTATCAATGGCCTGGGCGGGGCTAAGCTCTGTTCACTTGAATGGAGCTTAGCCCCGCCCAGGCCATTGATACTAGTCATGACGTCACTGGGCCTGCGGTAAACAGCGAGAAGGCCGCGGCACTACTGCTAGCGCAGCTGCCTTCTCAAATAGCTGATCGTCAGGGGTCCGGGGTGTTGGACCCCCGCCGATCAGATGCCGATGATTTATCCAGAGGATAGATCATCAGTTTAAAAAAACTGCAGAACCCCTTTAAGTAGCAAAATGAGCACTCTAGTGTGCATAAGGTTGTTGGTAAAGAGGTGTAAGCAAGTAGCATGGCAGTATGGAAGGTATGGAAGGCATGCTTGAAGTGCGATTATTTTCCCCACAACACACACACACCAACACTTAGAAACATAGAAGATTGACTGCAGAAAAGACCACGTAGTCCATCTAGTCTGCCCTTATATTATTTATTTTTTATCTTAGGATAGACGTGTTTATCCCAGGCAGGTTTAAATCCACTTACTGTCGATTTCTCAACCATTCTGCTGGAATTTTCCTCCAAGCTTCAACCACTCTTTCAGTATAATAATATTTCATGACATTGCTCCTGATCTTACCGCCAGCTAATTTCAGATTGCGACCCCTTGTTCTTGTGTTTAGATTCTTATTTGGAACACTTCGATCCTGAACCTTATTTAAACCTTTAACATATTTAAAGGTTTCGATCATGCCCCCCCCCCCTTCCCTTCTTTCCTCAAAGTCTGTCCGGGTATGTTTTATGCTTAAGACCCTCCATCATTTTTGTAGCCCATC